>NW_013666636.1:284556-287404 GCF_000517525.1 Limulus polyphemus | reverse complement strand
GTGGGAATCTCGTTAATCCTTTCATGCGCGTCCCTAATTAGATTTTGTTTTCCCCTGGCAGTTATTTAGATTTAAAAATAATTATTTCCGAAGAAATAATTCTTAATCTGGGGTGCTCGAAGATTGAACAATCCTCCTTCACCCCGCTCGTGGTGTAGAAATATGGGCTTAACATGAGAAATGGGAAATTAATGCGGACTAGGTATATAATTTTAAAAAGATCAAGAGAAAGTAATTGTAGACAATAAAAAGTGAATAGCAAAGTAATCTAAAACTAAACGGCCGATATCGGACAGATGGTCCATCAGGGCGGCGGGGATCTAAAAATCCGATGCCGAGAATTTAATGTGGGGGAAACGGGAGTACCCCGAGAAAACACACTTTCACTGGTAAGGACTGATCCGTTAGATTTCAAATCGATTTTTGTTTTTAAGGATATTAGATACCTTGGTCATACTAGGTGTAGTCGATGTGGTAATCCCTCCTCTAATACCATACATGGGTAACAAGCTTGGGTTGTTTGCACAATAATAATTTTTGTAATAGTTTCTGTCGTTGTGCCGATTATTTTTATTGTTTCGGTAAACCTAATGCAAAATTCAATTCTCTGAATGAAAAGGGAAAACAATTTTATTTTTAGTGAAAGTTTTACATCTTACACAGTTTCATAAAATAACGATAACTAAACGATAGGCCTAACTCTCAAATAAAACTAAAGTCAATTAAATTTCCTCTTATTTGTACGACACAAACTCAAAAATGTACAACACAAAACTGACTAACTCACTTTCTGAATAAATTTCTGATTAACTAACTCACTCTGGTGTTTTTATACATTATTTTCCCCAAACACAAACAATACAAAAACTGTATAATTAAATTATTAAAATCATTGCCTACGACACTATATGACTTAATGTCATGACTTCATGTTAACAACTTGGACCGACAATGAAAAAATAATTGTTTAATTTTAGTTCTTTTATAATGTTTGTTACATAATAAGTAAATTATCATTGTTTTATAGTACTGACTTAATCGTTTATTGACAATTAATATTACTGATAGTATTAGTTATATATGCAAACATGCTAAATAGTGTTGTTTTTTCTAGCTCAGCTACGTGAACACTTTTTGTTCACCAAAAACTTCCTTTTTTCCGCACAGTGTGTTGGAGTGTATGTATATATTTAACAATAGAGTTGACTACGAAACTTGGTTAAGCTGCTGCTGCTTTAGTAACAGATGGTTCTCAGTCACTATTCTTCGGTGTCACATGCACGTTATCAAAGGAAAAATTGCGGTAGTATAATACATAGTTGGAATGTACTGTGTAGTTATTAGCAGCATTAACTATCAGGAAATCTTGTTATATTTCGAGGATATGTTTTATTTTTGGTATTATCAAAAGTGGTGTGCTTGTGCCTGGGAGAAATGGCACTATTGTATTTCGTATATAGCACGATTCTCTATCCTTCTGGGCCAAACGATCTTCAGCCCTTCAATCAATGTAGAAATATCTTGTTCTGAAGCTAATAAAACAACTATCTAGAATCATGTGTACTTGTCCACTTTGATTCCCGTTGTTGTTTAATAAAGATAACTGTTCACTCTGTTTTTACATTGTGTGTTATCTTTCTTCAACTCGGTCACAAATCTATATTTGCTTCTTAATAAATTTGTCAATTTGCATATTATTACAATTTTCTCTTAGAAAATCGGTGAAACTTGAGTTACAACTGAATGAATTAGCAAGCTAGAAGTTTGTGAGTGTAACCACAAGACCTGATATTGAAGAATTCCCTATTTTTCTGTGCAAATGTATTTCTTTGTATTCTTAGTTCTTGTGTGTTGTAAGTTCATAAATTTTAGTACAATAAGAAATGGCACTTTCCAGATTTGAAGAACTTGTAATAAAAAAAAGTTCATCACTGATGTTAAACAGCTGTCTGTGAGAGTAATTGCATGTAGAAGCCCTTTACTGGATGTAGGACTTTTGCTAATGTTACCAAGGTCTATAACGATCTTTTCTGCAGCCAAAGATTCAGGTAGGACTGTAGCCTGGGATATATCGAACTACTCGTTGGATTATATGTCTTAGGATCAGTCTCTCTACATACAACATGGTTGAATGAGGAATTCTTTAGTGATTTGCAGTCTGGTGCCTCTTGAGACTGAATGGGAAGTTTCTAGAAGACTCCCAGACATCTATCAATTAAGGTAGTCCAACCCAAATCCTGGTTGTTGCAACATGCGACCAGCCAAATGAGATTGAAGATGCAGGTGGTGGATAATGTCTACCGTTTGTCAGTGTTTCAAATGAAGATGATGACCTGTTGGTCAGTCACATGCTTTCCCATGATGGGAAGCATGTCGCTGGTGTGGCAATGGGTTATGGAGAAGCTGTGGTTGTGCAAAGCCCATGAATAAGTGCCCCTGGTAACTCGTCATCCTACCATCTAGGTAGGGATCTATTTTTCGTTTGAGCGTGGAAGTCCCTAGGTGTGCTCACTAACCTGTGCTACTAACATTTTGTGTCTCGGCATATTGTTGGCCAAGACTCCATGGGAGAAAGACTGTAACACCATCAAAAGTATGAGTGATATGAAGCTGATATTTTCTTATTTAAGAAGGACTTGGATAATTTCCCAAACATTTCAAGTGGGTTACTGCTTGAAAAAACTGGATTCTGTATTAGGTGGTGCAACATTTGATGTTGAATCAGAAGAATTTGAAACTTAGTCAATCGAGAACCTGAATGAGTAGCAAATACACTCTAAATGTTGCTTCTAATAAATAAGTTAAATGAAAGAGTATCGAGCAAATTGATGCGATATCACCTTGATGT
>NW_013666636.1:267989-283915 GCF_000517525.1 Limulus polyphemus | reverse complement strand
AGCAACCAGGCTCGAGGTTAATAACTTCAAACGGGTTGCATGAGAGGAAGGTGTCCACAGTAGCAGCTGCAGTAGTTAACATTGGCCAAACAACTCTCTTAAGGTGAATGCATCATGGAAAGCTCATGTTTCACTGAAGGCTTCCCAGATGTAAATACATTACAGTACCTTGGTAAAATTGATCTGGATTTCAGTGACTGGGTAAGGCCTCCCCGGGCCTCCTGTGATCGATATGTAACATAAATACCATTAATACTTCTACCTAGACACTACTGTGAAAGGAAAGGCCAAAGCATTTTCTTTGGTTGTTAACTGGTAGGTTGGTCATCTTTGGGTAAGTTTCTTCTACCTTGTTTTAAAAACAAGATAGTTGAAACTGTCATTTCTGTTATACTACTCGGTAGGTACAGGAGGGTTTCAGAAAAGCTGCTGCTGCTCTGATAATAAATATAAATGGAGGGTCAAGAAATCCTGCCATAAAATACTATCTGTTTCCAACTCTGTTTACAGATGTAGAAAAAATATTCCAGTTATAAGTTCACTACTTCTATTTGAACATTAAATTTGCCTAGCGTTTTAACAGGATGCCCTCTTATGGAAGTTCAGATACTTTTTGAAACTTCCTTCCATACATTATACAACAGTGTTGGATTTTTCTTTACCAAGTCTCCACTTAACAGATGAGGTTGTGCACTTGTGTCAACTAACAACCGACATTCTATACCTTCTATTTTTACAGTAACTATTGGCGTAACTTCGTTAACACTATAATGCTCAACCTTTTATTTCATACCACCAGAACTACCTCTAATTTCCCTCCAGAATTCAGGCTGGAATTACTATTTTTGCTCCACTAGAAAACATTGGTTTTCCAGTATTTTTCGTGAAAGTTTTCTTTAAAGTTCCTGCACCTGCCCATCTATCAGTTCTATGTCGTGCACCCTTTTCCATTTTAATTTCTTCAGCAGCAGTAGCCATATTTACTTCGTTTAATACTACTTATACTAATTTATTTTATAGAATATTCGACTTATTTTCCTTATTCTTTACAACCTGTTGTTGGTTACTCCCAAATTCTGGTGCACTGTGCCAATTTGTCACAGGTTCTGTCTCTGTGTGCCCAAACCATGGCTTCTTATACTTGATTAATATGGTGTTAGCATCATTCTAAGTAGAACCAAACCCTAACCACAGCAACTGTTTCTTGGCTTTTGATTGGTTGTTAACGTTGTTCTAAAATGAACCAAATTCTTAACTACTGTTCATGGGTTCCAATTGGTTATTCCTCACGTACCAATAAGGTGTCAGGTTAGCATTGAGGCATATTGTCAACTCTTATGTTTTCTTTGCAATGTTCTGTGCATACCTCTGATGTGCCTAGAATCCATGCTGCTTGACCTCCACTTTGTATGGGTTTCCTTCCATACATCTTCACTCTACTGGGCTCAACTTTAGTGTTTTTCTTTAATTATCACCTTAACTCTGAACTCCTCCTGAACGTGGTGTGATATATCAATCGATATCCTGTTAGTACACCATAAACTCCATAAAATTCTCGCCAACCTGCCGATTTAATGGTTTCTTATACCTGCTGGTAAAACGAATTGCTGTTTGTTTGTTTTCTCTAACTATACAGGCTTGGAATGTATTTTCCAGTTAAGCACGTGTTCCAATGCCCTGAGTTTCATCATGGCCTTATTCAACTACCCAATTTGTTTACGTGTATCAGCATCCAAACATTTTTCAATATTTTGTTTGATTGACCAATATGTGGTATTTAATAGCATTTCATTCTCTGTAATTAATACCAACCGAATTTTATACTATACATTTACTAACAAGCAATTGTTTTACTGTCAGATATAGCTTGTCTCCTGAAAATCTGAGGTAATTGGTATGTGCTGCTCATTACATAAAAATGTTTCTCTGCTACTGGAAAAAAATACAATTGTTTGAGTAATTTGACAACGTTTATTCTAAAAATCCTGTACAAAATTACTGATCACCTCTACTTTCAGTTATAAGTTATTCAAAATGTTATTGTATAACATGAAAATAACAGCCTTTTTTTGATAACTTGTTCGTCGAAAATAGCATTTAAGAATATTCAAAAACAATACATAATAGCAATACCAGTTTAAAAAGCAATGAGCAGAATAATATTATATACTGAAAATACATTCAGGCTATGCTCAGAACTTTCGTCATGGTATTTTTATTTTTTGTTACTAAATATCTGCTTGACTTGTTATGTATTTTGCGTATGTTCTCAGTTTTACACTAAGAACCAACAGCGACCTCCCATCATCACTGGACTCTATCGTCCTTGGTATCACTGCTCCATTGTAGAAATATCGTGGTGGAAGTGTTCACCATGCTCATCATTCACTGCACCTAGGTCATTTGGAAATAAGTATAAATGGGAGTGTAAGAAGTGCATCTTTAGTGACATTCTAGACCACGTTTTCCTGTAATTCTCAAGCATATCGTCACTGCATAGTTTCATCTCTGTAATTTCCAAAGAAATTTTTTACAACCAGTTTGAATGATTTCCGGGCAGCAAGTTCTTTCTGATTGAGTGCTGTTTCAAAATCATGATACTCATGGTAGGCCGAGCACAGATATAACTCATTGTGTAGCTTTGTGCTTAACAACAACAACCAAATCAGTTGTATTTTTGCTCTATGGTGGCTCAGTGGTAAGTTAGTAGACTTATAATCATCAAAACCAGGTTTTGATACCCGTGGAAGGTACAGCACAGATAGTCCATTGTGTAGCTTTTTGCTTTAGAACAATCAAATCTAGCAAATCCTAGACATCATCCTAGTAGCCCTTCTTTCAACCATTTTCAAAAATTCAATTTCATTCCTAAGGTAAGAAGCCCAAAACTGAACACAACACCCCAAATGAGGCTTAATCAGAGACCTATACAATGATTTAACCTAAACTCCTATTTGCCCTACCATTAGCAAAAACACTGCTTAGATGGTTTAAGAAACTGATAAACCAGAACAACCAATCCTTTTATTCCTTATTACTGGTAGGGTTATTCCCAACAAGATTGTTATGTAGATACCAGTTTTGTAATTTCATGGATATTCTTCAGTTTCCTTAACAAGACACTTTTTTATTTTACCTTAAATTTATATATTCAAAACTCTATTTAAAGAAACAAAAAAAGCTTCGCACTTTCCCGTCGTTAGCCAAAAGTCATAACGGAGATTGTCTGTGGTAATAACACCCAAAAGCGTGAGGGATATCTCCATCTATCAGGCAATCCAAAAAGCAGATGAGAAACTAGTCAGCTGTCGTGAAAAACTCATTAAGGGTACAGAGTTGAGTGCTTACACCCACAACATCTCAACTCTTACTACCTTTCACTGTCTGCAGCTAGTTCTGGGAAGGCAGTTACCCTTAAAACTTTGTTAATTTTTTTTTACTTCTGAGCAAGCAGTCAGGTGAAGGAAGGAGTGATTACGTTAGTGATTCTGATCTTGAATTTGACTTTGGAAGAGACTAATGATGAAAGCGACTCGGAACAGTCATCGAGATCCAGTTCCAGTGCTTCTCACTCAGCTGATCAGAAAGAACATCGCCCCAACCAGGGCCTAGTGGTACAAAGAGGCCATGAAAGTGAGCCCCAGCTAAATCTGATCCATCTCCTACATCAGGGGTGGGTAGTAATTTTCGCAGAAGGGCAGTCCACAGATTTTGATACGTCGTCACGGGCCGCACATTTCTACTATATTATTTTATTTAGTTCAACGTCGATTGTATAAAGACCTCAGTATGTTCTTCCCACAATTGCCGAGAGCTATGGCGAGCTGGACAGAAATGTTAGACGAGCCAGACGGCTCGCGCGCCATATTTGACTCACCCCTGTCCTAGATCTACGTCCACTGTGCCTGAAATAATGATTGGGCTGAGGTAGGTTTGCAAGATAGGTCAGTCACAAGTAATGACTTTGAGCTTTTGACGAAGAGCAGGCGTGATTCTGTTGTACACACTGACATCAATGATAACACCCCTAGACTGGTTCAGAGCTTTGTTTACATAACATGTAAGTAATTCTCTCAGCACTGCTGTCAGCTAGTATGCCAAAGCACAAGTTGCAAAGAAAACGCTTGCTCAGAGATGATCGAGGTATTTAAACTGGACTCCATTTACTCACTATGAGCTGTTGAAGTTTCTTGCGATGACAACATCAATGGGAATCAAAAAACGACCGAACATTCAAGACTATTTCGCCACCCACCAGTTTCTCTACACACCCTTCTATCACCAAATGTTCAACAGGGAGAGCTTTAAAGCCATTTACTCAAGACTGCTTCGTGTGGGTACCCTTGATGCTGAATGGAAAAACAAAATTAACAAAATTGAAATTTTATAAGATATGGTAATAATTATTAGGACATCATGAAAATAATTCCGGCAGAAAGCCCAAAATTTATGGATTTAAAGGGTTAAACAAATTACAACGTTATAAATATATAACATGTTTTCTACGTTTGTGGTATAGGAATTTTATAAAAAGTTTTGTTTATTTAGTTGGTATGTAGATTTAGCATAAAAACGTAGTCCAAAAAGTTATTGAGGTTGCTTTATTCTAGTTACTTTGTTTTCTATTGTAGATAATGCCTATTCTGTCCAGAAAGGATATTACAATAACATATTTCAATTGAAAGGATTATCATTGTAAAGCTCTTCGATAGCTGAGTTGACATTGTTTAAATATAGGCTAACTAACTGTGATATTACAAAGGTCATGAAGTGATGTTATCGACTAGACAAAGAAACCGAGTTTACATGTTGAATTCAGGCAAATTTTATTGGTTCATTTCTACCCGCATTTATTCAAGTAAAGATTCATTTTAAGATCATCAGTTTTGGTTCACTGGAAGTCTTTCCTGAGTACGGCTGGTGGTAGGGTGGGCTTTGCACCTCCCCCCCCCCCCCACTATTTCTTTCTACCCCATCCAAGTTCATTTTCTCTAATTATTTAAAAAATCATATCAATTTTAGAAAAACTTGTAACTTTTTAATTACCAAGAAGGATCAACGAAAACCCCGCTGCCTCACCCCCTTTCCTAGGGAGAGGAACTGAAACTGCTCATAAGAGAAAGAAAGCTGTGATTCTGTCTGTGCAAATACGTGTGCTGCATTTTCTTTTTGTTTGCCTGAAACTTAATAGTTTCGTTTTGAGGTTAATTACTGATTATAATTATTATTTTATTACAAGATACAGCCTTTATAGTAAGGAAAAATATTTTCACACCAGTGATAAAAACATTATACCTCTGTATTCATTCTAGTTTGCTTTTCTGTAATTTAGTTTTTCTGTTTTCTGTAATCTTTTAATGTGGGGGATGAGATTGAAGATACACCAAACAAGATGTTCCTTGAGGAAATTTACACTTTTTGTTTTCCACAAAGTTAGATAGCCATTTCATTTTTACCAACTTTATCCACTCTCATTATTTCACATACATTATGAAAATTCAGTCACTTTATGATTACTCTCGTTATTAACTGGTCCGTTATCAGGAAATTAGTTTATACTTTAAAATACCACAGTATTTCTGATTTTAACTTCTGTCTCCCACAAGTTTCTGACCTAAAGGCGTTTTGTTCAATACTTGTCAGTTGAGCTGGAGGAAGAGAGACAAAAGATTTTTTAAACATTATATATAAATGCAGCATAATTTGAAACTTGTTACAGTTTAAATGAGAAAAATGGTGAAGCGTTAGAAACCGATAAGCCTAGTATTTGTCGTAAAAATCACGTAAGCTACTGATGTTTTGAGTTGTTTTTTTTTCACATCCATCTTAGTTCGACATGGCAGTTTTTGTGAGAAGTTAAAAGGCTTAAAGGAAATTGTGCATATGTACAATGCTTCGGGCTCATTGAAGGTGCAGGGAGTAGCCTGACAATGATATGTTATTGAATGAAACAGTCCCTTTTTCTGTAAAAAAAAACAAAACAAAAAAACTACCGTGTTGCTATGTTTTAAAGTAGTTCTCCTTAAAAAAAATGTCTAGAACATTTCACAGTACCCTTCCCGTCCTCCCGAGGAATTGCATTTGGTGAAACGCAAAGTTAATGATAGTTGTTACTGTATACGTTGTGTACAAAAGACTAAAGGAAAGATAAGACCAAATGTCTGTTAAACTTACTGGATTAACTGTTGATTCAAATACAATGCAAATTATCATTTGTTTTGAGAAATTCGTCATTATTATTATTTATCTAATGCAGTTCTTTGGTGGTTGCCTATCAGATATCCTCTGGTATGTGACCGTAAAGCGAAGAATGAGTGCAAGTGTATACCCGACAGATATTCAGAAGTGTAAAGCAGAAAAACAAAAAAAGGCAGAAATAGAAAGGAAGCAAGTCAAGAAACTAAAACTTACTCTTTTTCTTCAATAAATTTCTAAATCCTCCTGCTGAAAGAGTAAGAAGCTTTGATGGAGTACAGTCCAGCCATTAATATGTCTGTGAAGTACATACAGTCTCTGTAATGCTGTTTTTATACTACTCTGACTTTGAATCCGAAAAGGACAAATTAAGATGAATAAATAAAAATAAAAAACATCTGCAGTTAAGTTATTTTTATCACACATTTCAGACCTATTGGTTTCTAATGCTTCGTCAACCGTCTGTCTTTGAACTTTATCGGAGTTTAGGGTCAGGTGCATTTTACCTCTTCCTCCTTCCTGGTGGATGGTAATTTATTTATGGAGAAGATATTTGTAATTACTACATGAAAGTCAGAGTATCCCGCAATTACTCTTACCCCTTTCAGGATAATGTCCATGTACGTAATTGCAGTAATATTCATCTGAATAAGCACATTTTCTCTCTATTCGTTATTGCTAAACTTTTGCACATGGCGAACAGTTCCACTTGTGTATTCACATTTTCATTAGTTTTACTTACTCCTCGAGAGCATTACACATAAATACCCTATTAATGCTTGTCGTGGCAGCTTAAAACTAATGTCGGTTTCTTAGTCTAGTGTATGGTAGTCTTATTAAGTGCTTATTTCTAATGTACATATTAAGAGGTAAGAAGTACTTAGATCTATCTTCTTCATGTATGCAGAAGTGATCTAATTCGTATAGTAGATAATTTTTACGCCAGTTTTGCGTGAAATAATTCAGCGAATTATGTAGGAGTCTATCGGAGAGTGTTTACAAGTTTGCACATGTATGCAAAAATGCTGAAGAAGTGTTTCTGGGTACTTTGTGTATGGTAGTTAGTAATGAGTTTTGTATTGTTTGTAATTTGTTAATATGTTTTGGTGCTATATTTATCCATGCTAGGCATACATATTCAATTACTGGTCTTATATATGTTTTGTAGATTTTGATTATGTTGTCTGCTGTAGTTCCGTTGTTTTTACCCGTTAAACTCCTAGCATAACTTTGGCGTTGCCAAACTTTTTTTTCAAATGTTATTTATGTTGTTTATCCAAGTTAATTTAGAATCGTAGGTTAAACCCAGAAATTTGATCGAGCGGTAACTGTCCGGTTTATACACTGGCATTCTTTCTTTGTGGAACATTAAGACGATCGCTTGTTTCCAAGAAACTGGGAGTATCCTGAATTTAAAGATAGGTTAAAAAGAGCTGTTAATTGTTCAAACAATCTCCGAGGAGAGGAGGATAGCCTGAATGTCATCTTCTCCTGGAGTTTTTGTTGTTGTTGTTGTTGTTGCTTTGATTGCTTGTCTGATGTCTGTTTATTTTGTTATTTTTGTCAGTTGATACGCTATCGGATAATTATTTCGATATCTTCTGTTTGTTCGTAGTTTATATTAGCTGGAAATTGTAGTGTGTACATGTTTTGTGTTATATGCTTGTTTACCTTATTGTCAAAATGGTTCTTCATGTCTGGTTCATGATGAGTCCAGGAGGTATGTTGTACTTGTTCTTTAAATGTTTCGGTCTTAATTTTGTATGTGTGTGTACCGTGGTGTTTTGTCACTGGTGGTGGGTATGTGCGTGTTGAGTTTCCTGTATTTGTGAAGTGTTTTAAATGAGTCCAGAACTGTTTTAGGTCTGTTTTTTTTCGTTTAATCGTGAGCAATAACTATCCCAGTTATCTTGTTTTATTATTTGCACCTCTGTTCTGATTTTGTTTCTGAGTGTATTTATCTGTGTTCTAATTGTTGGATCTTTATTTTGCATAAACTGTCTAACTTTCGTCTTTTTTAATCATTGTTATAAGTTGTGCGTGTGGTTGGTGGTTTATGTTTTGGTATTGCACGTTGTGCTACTTTGGTAAGGCACTCAGTGACTGTTTGACAACATGCATCTATTTCTGATTCGTTCTCCACACACACACACACACACACACATATATATATATACACTTCAAATACCTTTAATACCAGCGACATACTAGATCTTTCTTTATGCTCGTATTCCACGAATCAGAAATTCATACATTTTTAAAGTTGGTTGTGACCTAAATAGTGGTCATCTTCCTGTTTTTGTGTCTTCAGTCTCATCCCTCATATAAATAAATTACAGAAAATCTAAAAAATAAATTATAGAAAAGCAAACTGGAACGAAAACAGATCATTCCTAGACGAAATTCTACCAAAAGAATTGCACACAACGCCTTGTAGGGATGACATCATTTAAAAGTTCAACATTTGTGTTGTCTATAAGATCTAGCAAATGTCTGTTTGCGTTTGTTTTGTTTTTACACTGAAATAATCTATGTTTGCTATTAAAATCTGCTATAGATACGGAATTTAGGTTGTGCGAGTAAATATGATTTAACATGTTGACATCGAAGGTTTTTGTTGGTGAGCAGTATATGCGTACCACCGTAACATATATGATCTTATTTATATAAACATCTACGGTTATGTTCTCATTAGTGGTGGTTGTTTCCGCTTCTATTACTGAAAGACGTGATTTATATAGTATTCATCTGTTTGGGTCACTAATATTTCGTCTATCTTTTTTGTATACTTGAGTATCCCTGTATGTTAAATCTATTACTTTTATATAGACATGATTCGCTTATTACTAATATATCTGGCTTAAGTTGTTTGGTAATATCTTCCATCTCATGTTTCTTGGAAGCAAGTGCACCTTGGATATTGACATGTTGAACTATTAATTTATTTTAAGGAATGATTCTGTAATGAATGTTATAATTTGTGTTAGATATGTTTTAATGTGTTGCGTTATTGTTGTAATTATTATGTCTATGCCGCTTTTTGTTTGTGTTAATTTGGTATATTCTGCTATGAACTCTGTGAATATGCTTTTCAAAACGTCTATGATTGTATATTCTGGTTCTTTGTTGTCTTTTTCCTAGTTGGTTTCTTTCTGCTGTCTCGATGTTTTGTGGTTTTACGTGTGTTGGTGGCTTTTTTTTGTGGTTTGACTTGCTGTTGTTTTTAAGAGTAGAAGCGTATGTCGCCCTTGATTGTTCTTGTAATGTTGGTAAGAGTGATATTTTGATTTGTTGCTGTGTTGTATTGTTTGCTTTGACCTTTTTCGATGTGGGGTTTTTGATTTCATTGATACGTGTCTTAATGTTTTGAATTTTTAACATCCCTTGTAGTTAGCGGTATGATTTTGTCCACTGTTGCAGCATCTAGGATTTTGGTGATCTCCGCCGCATCCCACGTATCTTGGAGATGCTAGGCATGCAGCTGAGACATGTCCGAATCTCAGACATTGTGTTACCACTATTACTGATGTTTGTTCTACGTGGAATTTTTGGTACCACATGACTATTCCATTATTTATTAGTTCTGCTATGTTGTGTGTGTTTTCTGTACCAACCCTTACGAGGTTGGTAGGTTCTTGCGTAAGTTTTGAAATTATTCTCTCACTTTCGATGTATAGTATGTCTTTTTTGTTAGTGCTACTGTTATTTGGTCTGTTAATCGAATAGTGCACTCCCCGAATTACAAAGGATATTGCCAACTTTCAGTGTTTAAACCGTAATTTTGAATTTCCCATGTTAAACAGCAGATATTCCAAGTAATTTTACTTTGTTGATTTCAAACATCACAAAATTATAGACTGCCAGATATGCCGTAAAAGAAACACAGTCCAAGTTCACTGATCTGTTTTTATACAAATGTAAAAAAAATACACAATGAGTGGCTTAATTATGGTAAGACGACCCCCCCCCCCTCCTCCGCGGTTCAATCTTAACGTGGTGGAGCGTTTTACTCCACATTAGCATCCATGTAAAAATCTTATTCGTGTTTAATACGTTTTTTTGTGCCATTGTCATAGATAATACAAATGACGCACGGCCTTCGTGATACCTGCCACGATGGTGGAAATTTGCAGCAGTATCGTCCTCTACATTCGTACGTTTCTACAACAGGCAGTTGCTGTCCATTAGAAACCTATATTCAGTCTGTACCCTAGTTTTGTCTTTCTTATCAATGATATTAATTTTTCTCTTAAGCTTGAGCTAGAAAATGTTTAACAAAATTTTGATTATTAATCTACCAAAAGATTTTGATGTATAAAATAATGCGACAAACCTCGGTGGGAGGGGAAGAGACAATATATCTATGCCATGGATACGAAATTCATATCACAGTGTAATTTTACATACTACTTGAATTTATATTAAATTATTCATTAAAATAAACGTTGAAACGAGTGTAACATGGAAATAACAAATAAATCCACTGTGTAATAACAAGAGCTCCTTCGTAAAGTTATCTATCAAAATTTAACTCTTTGTACATGCATCTTTATTAATAAAATTATTTGATCAATTTTTAGTTTTCGCATCCAGTGATAGAGACGCCATCTGCTAGCATGAATTTAAGCTGTGAAAGGTAACTTCAACAATTGTTAGTTTTAATAAATCAAAACAATGCATTTTTGAACAATTTTGTGAGATATAGCTGAAACATGTAATGTGTGTGAAATATAAATAACGTTATGATGCATTTTTGTTGTTCTTGGAGTTAATTCAATTTGAAACTGCATTTCATAACAAAGTCGTGTCTCCTGCGTCAATGAGTTGTGCGAAGATACAGTAAATTTAAGTTTCCCTACATATGTTTAGTACTAAAATACGATGATGAAATTCGAATCTGTGAAGGTTAAGTGCACTACTTTTCAAAATGCAGTAGTTTTCCATTAATTCCAGTATACAGCTAAAAAACATATATGAAAGTGATCTTCACTACCAATCTAATAATAATAATAATAAATTAGCCAAATCTCCCGACATGCTTTCTGCTGTTCTGCCATATGTAGTAAAACGATGGAATGCTGGCAAATTTTTGGATAGGTCATACAATATTAACAGTGAAAACTGTTATCATATTTATATAAAACATTTCAATGAAATGTACAATAAATCAATTATATATGTTTGACATTGTCTGAAATATCTTAATTAAAATATCTAGTGACAAAAGCTTTTAAATTAAATGGTAATATGACTTATCAAAAGATTATCATTGAATAGGGAAAAAAACAATAACTTTACAGATTAAACTCACAAAGTTAATAATTCTACAAAAGTTTTTTCTTGCAGATTTCCAATGAACAAGTTATACAAAGCTATGATTATTTTTATGCAATATTATAAGAATATAAATTGCTTCTTGTTTTTCCAATTAATTTTGATGTAACTTCATTTATAAGCTGGTTTATTTCATGACTGATTGGAAGATATTACTTTCAGCTTTCCTCTGATATTTGGTCAGTATTTTGTTTCATTACATGTGGTGACAGAGGGACACTAGAAAAAAACAAACACTTGCAATTGTGTGTATGTGTAAAACAGATGTGAAGTTTTCAGAACCCCCCCCCCCCTTTCTTCATTCTTAAAACTTTCCAAGGAGTTAATTTTGGAAAGACTTTCACACTTGTTATTCCATTTGGGTAGCTGAAAAATTTATGGCATTAGCTTGAAAATATATATTAGAAATAAAGATACAAAAAGTTGTGATGGTAGCTATGAAAATAACAATTTCAAGTTAAAGGTTAATAGTAATAAATAAAAATAGTCCAACTGTAGAGATATAGATAACTTAATGCTGTTGTCTTGATCAGTTCAAGAAGTTTGTGGATAAAAAATTGCATCAAAACAAAACCATATCAGCTTATAAGCTGAAAGTTAGTGTGGTTGGTAGTAACACAGAATATGGGTCAGCAAGAAGAGAATGATGTAGGGGCTTTTAGTACAATTGCATTTAGAGAATATGTATATTAAATATGCATGCATACTTCTTCTGGAAATAAATAATGGGAAATGATTCACAAAAGTATTCTTAACTTCAGCTTATGTACCAAGTTTTTCTACTCTTACCCGAAAAGGATGAAACACTCATGAAGAAAAAGCATCTTATATTCTAAACTCTAAATTGTGATCTCTATCAATAAGATGTGGTAATCTACTGAAGAAAGTGATATGATTTGGGTATTGAAACACAAATCCAGTAATTTGGCTTAAAATCATTTTAACAAAATTCCTGCCTAACATCTCCAGACTGAATGTAATTTGAATGTTTTTAAATGAAACTTTTTATACTTGGCTCCTAGACTAAATTTTACATAACCATAGTACTTGTAAAGTTATGAACATATAAAAAAAAAAAAAGAAAGAAAACTTAATTCAAAATTATGTCAGCATACAAAACACGAAGCATGGCCCAGTGGATCTCGGGTTCCAGTGATTACATCTTGTTATTGCCAAAGACAAAAATCACTTTGGGACTGTGGGTGTTACAAGTGCAATAGTAAAATCCTACTATGTGGTCTGACAAGAGTAATCCATAGGCTGGTTTGAATATAGAGTTCTTGTGTACCTTTATGCAAAATTCAACCACCAAACAAACAGCTTAGAAGAAAATAAATTTTAATTTGTTGATACATTTCAATGAAAAAATAAATGCATTTTAATAAACTATTTTAATTTTTTTACTACACTCAAAAATGAAGAAGTACACTGCAATCCTTAAAATAATACATATAACTGTGGAAAACTACCAAAAAATTTACATGATTATAAAATGTTTTGAATATTATTGCTTAAACATAGCATAATACTTGTTCATCAAGTACAGCCTGCATTTTTAGAATATATTCACAAATTAATTCCATTCAGCTAGTAGATATATATATTTAAAGGTAACTCTTCAACATTTGAACTTGCATGCAAACTGTTACACATTATACCATGAATCAGCAAATATAATAGTGACATTCCTGAAAGAAAAAAATGGTTAAAATGCTAAATAATAAATGTAGCTTGTTTGATAATTTCAAAAACATTGGTAAACCAGTCACAGGTCTTAGCAAATATTACATAAAAATATCAGTTCTTTCAAGCACCTGGATTAGTGGAATGTAAAAATTGACACTTATATCAAGGATGAAACCAAGGATATCTGATTTGCCTATACATGGTCAATATATATCCACAAGTCAATGTCTAGTCAAGACACATTGACTAGAGATTGGCTTCAAATAACATTATAGCATTGTAATTTTTAAGGCAATCAAAATATGTTATTTTTGTTGGATAACTTGTATTTTAATTTCTTTGGCATCAAACATTTAAACAGCTTAAAAAATGTAAACCTAACAACAACTATTCCCTTTTATTTACCTAAAGTTATTTCAGCATTTAGTCGATCTTTTTCGTGCAAGTAGCTAAAATTGAAAGATAAAAAAATATATGAACACTTTAATACATGTACAAATAAATGTCATTTTACAAAACTCTCACATAACCATACACAATGTAATATTTTCCTCAATGTTATTGCTAAAACTAGTTGATATTAGTTAATAATAATAAATACCAATAGAAATTTCTGGCAACTAGCTCTTCACTTAAAAATCATTGCTAAAAGCATGTCAAAGTAAATGTACAGTATGTAAGACAATAATAAACTACTGGCATTAACAACATACATTGCAACAATATGATTACAGTTTTTCATAGCTGATAATAATAATGGATTAATCTACAGAACGTTTTGATATTCTGCACAGCTGACTGAGAAAAATTCAAATGCAACTATGACTTACTGCACTCAGAATTGACTACTAATTTTATAAGCTGTACATACATGAAAACTTAGGTTGTTGTTATTTTTAAATATCAAGAGATAACTAGAGATTGAAAATACAATGCAGCACGACCTCTTAACCCAGTGTTAACTGTGGGGCATATAGAGGCTAATGATGTAGGGAAAGGTAGGTCAGAGGAGCTAATTAATAAATTCAAGGGGTTGATAAAGGCATTTAAAGAGAAAGGCCATAACTTAATTTTGTCAGGGATACTGCCCAGAATTAATTGTGTGGATGAAGTTATAAGTAGGTCAGTAGAGCTAAATGCTAGGCTTGGGTTAGTATGTAAGGATGAGCAAATTGGCTGTTTAAACTTGTGGGATCAGTTCAGTGGAAGAAGGGAGCTTTTTGGAATGGATGGTTTACATTTAAATAGAGTAGGGGCTTGCTTGTTTGCTAAGGCTATTAACTCAGCTGTAAGGGAAGTTTTAAACTAGAACTAGACAGTGGTAAGGGCCAGAATAAACTAAATGCAAAAAGAATAAGAGGCAGAGAATAGCTTAGCACAGGAAATGAGTATAGAATTAGGTATAAGGGTAGGCTTAATTGTTACTCTTGTGATGCTAGAAATATAAGAAATAAAACAGATGACCTTAGAGCATTGGTAGGAAAGGAAGATTTTTATATAATGGGAATAACTGAAACATGGTTAAACATAGATGATTTTGATGACAGAAATGTCTTTGAAATACAGGGTTACAGGTTATTTAATAGGGATAAAGTACTAAAGAGCGGGAAGGAGTGGAATTATATGTAAAATGTGAGTTACATCCTGTTGATGTTGAAAATACCAAAGATAACTGCAAGGAGATTGAATCCATTTGGGTTTCTATTAGTGGATATAAAAGGAAAAGGCTTTTAGTGGGAATTTGTTACAGACCACCAAATGATACTAATGAAATCAATGAGAAACTTCACAGAGAGATTAAGATTTCAGCTGTTAATGAGGTCATAATTATGGATGATTTTAATTTCAGGCATATAGATCAGGAAATGCTAGAGCCAAGAAAGGTTTTTGGAAACTAAACAAGATGGTTTTCTTCACCTACAAGGAACCTACTAGAAACGATACTATTTTAGATTTATTGTTAACTTCAAATATAGAAATGATTGAGAGGGTGGAAATTGGGGAACATCTGGGTGCAGGTGATCATTGCTCTATTAGGTTCAATGTTTGCTGCATATGGAGATCAGAAATAATGATATTTTCAAAAAGCAAAATTTAAAGAGATGAGACAAAAATTATATGTTGTGAACTGGGCAGCTGAGTTATTTGGAGACACTGGTCAAATGTGGAAATTTTTTAAATATTCAACATAAACATATTCCTTATAGAAACAATAGGGTAGCTGCAAGTAAATATCTAGATTGGCTCACAATGGGTATGAGATAAAGTTAAAGAAAAGCATAAAAAATTTAAGAAATTTAACTTGACTGGTGTGACAGGAGATTTGGAAAATCAAGAAAGTTGGTGAAACAAAGAAATCAAAAAGGATGTATGAGAAAATGTTGGCCTAAAATGTAAAAATTAACAGTAAGGATTTCTTTAAATACATTATAGGTAAACAAAATGTTAGGATGAGGTTAGTGCCCTTGAGGTATAATAAAGGAAGGCTATTATCTGGTGATTATAAGATGGTTAGGTTATTAAATTTTGCTTTTTCTTCTGTTTTTACTAACGAAGATTTAAGCAGTATTCCCCATCTTGAACAGTTGATAAATGGAAACAAGATTGAATTAGATGACTGCATTAATTCTGAGCTGGTTAAGAAAAAATTGGGAAGTTCCAAAAATGATAAGGCTCCTGGGCCAGATAATATTTCCCCAAGGGTTTTAAAG
>NW_013666636.1:253265-267309 GCF_000517525.1 Limulus polyphemus | reverse complement strand
GAGATGGTTGGCATTTGGAATGGGTTGCCTTCAGATATTGTAGAGGCAGTAAATTTAAGTGAGTATAAGAAAAAGCTTGACAAGTATATGAATGATAAGGGCTGGCTTTTAAGATTTTTTTTATTATTATTTGAATTTAGTTTAGAGGATGGAATGGCCGAGATGGACCAATAGGTCCCATGTTGTCCCAAAACACTGTTATATTATGGCCTTTTGGCGGGAGAACCCAAAAATAATGACAAAAACAAACAGAAGACTTGGAGATTACTATAATCTAACAAAACTATCACTTTTCTCTCAAAATTTTTTTTCTTGCTTTCACATTTACTCATTCCTTACAAGCATTTCTTCATTTCAAACAATTTATAAAAACAGGTAAAGAAAATGTTGATTTTGCTGCTTTCACATGCAAAAATTATTTCATTGTGAGGGGCACAACAGAAACTTTGCTGAGTTAGGGGTGCCGCTATTTAAAGTTTCGAAAACAGTCTTATCCCATGAACATAAAATATTATTTATATTAGTAACATTATCGGTTTAGTAGTTTGAAGCTGAAACTTTATATAAAGCAATCACAATGAAGTATGAATGCAAACTTGAGTTGGTAGTCATTTTTTATTGAGTCTCTATTTTTAACAGTGGCTTGGATTTAATGGATAAGTTACCCCTAAAAGTACTAAACTATAATTCCAGACTTTAACCTTTAGTATTTATGCAGTAAATGTTACTGCACAAAAAGTTGAAAGTAAATAATTGTGTTAAATTTACTATACCTTTGTTATTTTTTATTCATCAAGTACTCAGCCAAGATATTTTACCATAAAGTATCTTAATTTTGGAAACATTTTATACCTTTATTACATTTTAATTTTTACTTGAATTTACTTCTTAATACTGTTTCAGGGATCGATAAGCATGTGAAAGACAATGCACTAAGTTTAGTGCTCTTTTGTGTAACAACTCTTGAGTCATCAAAAATGAAAATATAGACAGCATGATTTCCAGTTAAGTGACTAATCAATAAGATTGTTGTCTTATCCAGAAATAACTGAAAACTTTTAAGTAAATAATAAAAAAAAGTTTAGATAGCACAAAAATATTTGATCCATCAAAAAATACCCAAATTTAACTTTCAGGGTAACATATGTGAGCATCTTACCACACAACTAAAGCTGGGAAATTTGTGGAACACGTTACAATTAATCACTGGGCTCTTTTATCAACTATATTCAACTAATCAATTATTCTCATGAAGTGGCTATAAAAAAATTTGTTCTTAAGTGAGGTTGTGAGATAGCAAATTCTATTTTTATTTTGTTACAGTTTTGTTAACTGTTCATTTATTATTCCTTCTGCAGCCCAGACTACAGCTAAACATTCTAAATCAGTAGTTGTACAGTTTCTTTCTCCAGAGTTCAGTATTCTACTAGCATATGCTATGACACCCTTCTGACACAGAACTAACATCTGAGGCATCTGTATGCAAAAAATAGTGTTCACCTTTTTTTGAAAGTTGCAAGACAGGGGATTCACATAAAGCCTGCTATATTTTCTGGAATGGAGTGTGAGATAGCAAAATCTATTTTTGTTATGGTCTTGTTTACCCTTAATTTTATTATTCCTTCTATTATTTAGTTCAACTACCAATTTTTAGTTATATTAAAGTGCTAACTCACTTTCTAGCTACAGCATATTCAATTTGAGTATGTGTGTACCATGAAACTGACACAAGTTCCACCTAGCAGTAACATACAGATATTAATGTTGTGAAAGATTATGTAAATTAGTTAGTCACATGAGATGTAGCCTCGTGGTCTAACTACTAAATAAAAATCCTTTCTTGATATTAAAACGAATTAGTTCACAAGATATAGTTAGAATGAATTAAAACTGATTGTTGCTCAATACTGTTATTGATCTTGGAAGTGGTATATGTTTGGAATAAGGTTTTTCCTTTTTGTGTTTCTTTTTCTTAATTCCTATATTTATTGAAATTAATAACAAAATATTTTCATGTTCTAATGTTAACTAACACTTGTATGAAGTTCTGGCCAAGCATGGATTCAGTAACTGTTTTCTTGTAAGTGATTAAATTTGTATTCCAATTGTTTGAAAGTTTTATTTTGGATTTCTGTTGTTGTTTTTGTTCAACCCTGGTTGTAGCAGTGTTTTGTTTTAGTTTGTTGAAAGGTGACAAAAAAATAACAAGTTATAATGCTAAAAATCAGATTTGGTTGCCCACAGTTGGCACAGCACAAATTATCCATTGTATACTTCTGTGTTTCACTACAAACAAGCACAATGATAATATTTCAATCATTGGACAGTTGGAATAATTAAAAATAGTAATAAATGGAAATCCTACATTTGGTTAGTTGAGTATTTTTGTGGCATTGATCAACTTAAACATAATTTTGGTTACTGGATAACTGTAATAATCAAAAACACTAATTTTGATTATTTGATTATTTTTGTGATAATTGATTTAACTGCAATTTCAATTACTAGATAGCTGGATTAATTGCAAATGCAATAACCAGTTATTATTTTTGTGATATTAATTTATTTAATCATAATTTTACTTAACAGATTATTTTATGGGACACTAATCAATTTTATTGATGCTCATAGGTAATCAATTATATCAACTAATCAAATTAATCACCTAGCTCTACATACAACATATGAGCTGCAATACCACTTGCACTCCAACTGGTTCTGAAGACTAATGCCGGTACCTCATTTTCATAGCATATGTGTGAATGTGAGATGAACTGTTCTCTCCATTGCGAATCATTGCATCTAATGCTCTACCAAGATCATAAGCATACCAGAAACTATCAACCCAATAATACTGTTTCCACCTAAAAAAAGTATAAAATAAGTCACTTAGTATAAGTATATTAAAAAAAATTTTATAAACATTTTCAGTAGGATACCTATATATAAAGTAAACTACTCAAATAACTTAGCCTAATATTTGCATCCTCTTCATCTTTGTCATTCTTTATAAACTTTTGTTTGACTTCCATAGATTTTTTTTGTAACAAAATACATGCAATTTAAATGTCCAATTCTAACTGAGTCAAGAAAAAAAAAACAACAATTGTGTTACATATTAAAATCAATATTTTTTTGTTGTGTGTGTGTGTGTGTGTGGAACAGACCAACAAAATACAAACAAAAGTTAAAACAATTTATTTTATGACAGCTTTTTAAGTCTATTCCCAGTATTCAAAACTAAACATGCTTTGAAAAGGATTCATCCATCAATTGACAATAAAAGGTGTTAGCAATATTCCTGACCTTGAGCATTCTATAGGATTATCAGAATTGACCTGAATCATGTAGATATTACTCCCTTGGTGGTAAAAAGAAAGATTAAGGATAGATAAGGCAACAGAGTAGAAATGCTTTTTCCAAAGATTTGGAGGATATTAAAGATCAGATACGATGCCTCTTTCTCTTTTGGTTAGTCAAACAGTGGGCAAGACCTACAATTGTAGAGTTGCTAGTGATACTCCTATCCTGAAAGGGGAGTGAATAAGATTTACCCTGAAAAGATAGAACATGCAGAGGGAAAAAAAATGTGTACTCTGATAAAAGTAGGTTTGCAAAATCATTTAATGAAATATGGTATCATAAAAGAAAATCAACTAGGCTATATTAAAAGGAAATTTTCCCATACTAATCAGTAAAAAATTTTCAGGATGATACACGATGTGGAATGGTACACAGATTTTAAAAAATGCAGTGGCTAGATACCTGACAGCCAGGAACAATCTTTCAAGTAGTTAATACCCAGCTGTCTAAAAAATTTTAATACTGATGAGATACAACAACAATAATGATAATAACACAACTTATCATTTTGGAAGCTTATCAGTATTCATGACCATAACATTGTGGAATGCCGGGGATCTATTATTTCGAGGATCATTCCCAGCAGCTTGTAACACACACACACACACATGCCGATCGACACGAAACAAGAATGATTACTAATATTTATTTTGCCAATGCAAAGTTTTATTCAGATTATTTCATTGAGCTTAAAGACAAATCAGTCTTGTAAATTACTAGTACTCATTCTCTATGTCAAGTGAGAGGTGATCATAGCTGCTGGGTATCTAACCACTGCTTTTGAAAAACTTTTGATAATGCATCACACAAAAGATTTGCCAAGAAAGTGACATTGCTATTGCTAGGGGTTGGGAAAACACTTGTAAATTTGACTATAGAATGGTTGGATGATAGAAACAAAATGTTATTAATACAGTCCACTCAAACTGGACCTATGTTACTAGTGGTGGAGTTCAATGCTTGTGTCTTTCCTTTTCATTACTTACATTAAAGAGAATGATTAGTTAAGTTTGTGATAGGAATGGTAAAACAACGGGGTAGGAGTCATTTTCAGCTAAGACAGCTTTACTTTTTCAACAGAGTGGTTGGCCTTTGGATATGGTGGATGTAGTAAATTTAAGGAACTTTAAGAGAAATTTCAATAAATATTTAAATAATCAGGGCTAGATTTGAGATTGTTTTCTTATTTGGATGGGAATCATGTAATAGCTCCTAAATGATCATTTTAGTTATAGAAATAAGCTGATGTTATCTATGGTTTAGTATGATCATAAGTTGTTCTTTTTAATACTTATAACTTATCAAAAAAGTCATTAACTTTTTGTGCTACTTTAGAAAACAAGCATGTCAAAAAACATTTTCCTATCTACTGAAATACTGAATAAAAAATCTAAAGAAATAATAATGTCATTGTATAGGTAATTGATTAGGCCACATTTGGAGTACTCTGTTCAGTCTTGGGCTCCTTACCTTAGAAAAGACATTGAATCATCGGAAATAGTTTAGAAGAGGGCTACCACATTAATACCTGGGATGAACAGAAATGGTTCAGAGAAGGGCTACTAGGATGATAACCTTTAAAAAAAAGAAGAGTTAGAGGGATCTGATTTATGTCTTTAAGAGTATTAAGGGAATTAATAGTGTTGATGCATCATTGTTCTCATATTTAATGGTGAGAATGGTAAGACATAAATATAAATTTTGGCAGGAGTCATCCTCAGCTAAGACAGCTATATTTGACAGGGTGGTTGGCCTTTGGAATAGATTGCCTTCAGATGTGATGGATGCAATTAATTTAAGAGAGTTTAAGGGAAGGCTTGATAAATATTTGAATTATGGCTGAACTTGGGCGTTTTATTCTTATTTTGTCATAGCAGATAATGTCTGTGGTAATAGCACCAAAATCTGTTGGGGGATATCTCATCTATCAGACAAAATCCAAATGCTGATGTTAAACTAGTCAGCTGTCATGGAAAATCAAGTAAGTATATGAAGATGAGTGCTTACACCCACAACATATCAGCTCTTACTGTCTTTCACTGTCTATAGCCAGTTGTGGGAAGGCAGTTACCCTTAAATAGTTCTATCTAATATCTTTCTGTGAGGGTGGAGGTTGGGAGTTTAATTAGTAGAAATGTTAGGGTGATTTTATTTCTACTTTAAGAAATT
This sequence comes from Limulus polyphemus, assembly GCF_000517525.1. Lineage (NCBI taxonomy): Eukaryota > Metazoa > Arthropoda > Merostomata > Xiphosura > Limulidae > Limulus > Limulus polyphemus. Next base: position 261,777 of record NW_013666636.1, on the reverse strand, counting down.
TAAGGCAGTAGAAGCTGAGACTTGTGAGTGTAAGCTATCAGCTTTGTACCCTTATTTGATTTTCATAAGTTATGACTTAATAAACTAATGAAAAATAATATAAATGGGAGATAAATAACAACTTAGAAGTGTATCTATCACCTAATATAATTCATGAGTGTAATAACGTGAATAACCAAACACTATTATGGTGTTAAAAGCAGGAAGTTGGCAATGAAATGAATAGGCTTAAACTTCCAGTTCCAGGTAAAACATCTGCAGTCAATGATTTTTTATTATATTTACCTGTGTAAATACACAATAATTACCACCTGAACATAGATTGAAACTCATAATCAAAAAATAACGAGATACTATACAAGTTACAATATATATTTTTTACTTACTCATCAGTGGCTGGTAAATTGCTATCTGTACCCAGAGATACATGAGGTTGAGGGCAACCCATATGATCTTTCGAGCCCATCTTTGGTAGGAGAGCTTCTGTTGTATTATTATTTATTTTTTTCTTTTCAAAGTGAAGGTGTTCTAACACTTTATCACACACAAAACATTCAAAACCTTCAATAAAATCTATTTTATCAGGATCATTAACACCCCATGGTCGATGAAAAAGTACCTCCAGAAGTAACTTATTTGTTACACCTTCGCTACTTTTGAATTTCAGATACCTTGAGTATTCTTCATCATTTTCATCCAGATACTGGATGAACTTCGCTAACTCTGCAGGGCTCTCAAAATCATCTACAACTATCACAGATGGGTCTGATGGAATCCAATCTTTCACTTTATGAGATCCTTTATAAATAGGAACAGAACCAACATGAAGTGGCCTGAAGAGCTTTTCAGTCATGTAGTCATCACATATTGCATTTTCAAAAGCTAAATGAAATTTGTACTTGGAAATAAACTTATAAAACTCTTCATTTTCAAACATTTCTGAGTCAGCAAGAGAAGTGGGTAACTCCTTATTTTGAAGACAAGTACCATATGAATCAATACTGATGTATTGTGATAATTCTTTTACATACCGATCCCTATCTGAAGCAACCCCACAATGTGACTGCACATACAGAACAGCAGACAGTCCATTTTTCCGCAGCTGGTTTTTCACAGACAAAGGTATGGGTTTTCTTTCTGTTAAATAACTAATAGATGGAATAAATTGAGTTGTTAAAGGATAGTCTGATTCTCTTCTGAAAGTAGCAGTGTAGTTAAATAAACTAATTGCAATATTGTGAGAAAACAAAAAGTTATTCATTGGTGATTCTTCATGCATTAATGCCCACTGATGGTAACTTTTCCGAGGAAGTGGCATGTCTTCAATTTCCAAATCTGTTCCATAAAATATAAAACCTCGAGTACTAGCATCATCTTTTTTATTTCTCAGTTTTGTAGACAGACACTGTCCTTTAGGACAAGATATGATTTTCTCATCTTCTTCAAAATGTGGAAACAGACGTCCAGTCCACCACAAAATTCCAGGTTTATCATTATCTGATATGGGAGTTTTGATATCTTGATCAGTATTTACAATTGCTGCCTCACAAACCAGTATCATAAAAAACGTTAATTTTCCATGAAGAAATAACACCCTTGCAATACGTAAATTAATTTTTTTCGTTAAGTTTTGGGGCAAATTTTGGAAAGATACAAGCATTACCAGTGGTATAAACATAAAACTTGAAAGCATAAATGAAACTTAAAATTTTATCCAAAACATGCAAAACATTTGCATGTTAAAAACAAAACAAAGAACTTTTCATATAATATTTAAATTAAAATATCGTGAACACAACACTTCAAATAACACTTTAGCTCCACTTTAAAAACATTAATCACGTACAGCTAACGAGTTAGATTTTACTTATTGGTATGTTTCTTAGGCTCTACACACAAACAAGTTTTTCTACTCAAGTTCTACCCAGTAATAAATCAAATTAATTACTTTTTTATATTTACTAATTTAGTAAAAAATAAACTTAATTTATAACTTTAATGTTTTAAGTTAAGTTAATATATACGTTCAATGTCTACTATATTTTATTTTCCTTCGAAATATGTCCATGCAACCTGAACACGCCCTCGCAAGAAAGAAATACTGTATAATAAATAATTGGTGCTAAAATAGATAATAATAATGTGTTATTAATCCATTGCCCTAATTCTGATTTGTATAGAACTTAAACAAAAGTTATAAAAATCACATTTAACTAAGTTAATCTATTTCACTAATAATGAAGATGAAGAAGGTTGATAAAATATAAAACATTTTAGTTACAAGGTTCGAACGTTTCGGAATAACTTATTCCATCTTCAGCGAAATCTGAAAATTGTGTTACAAAGATGATTATTACTAAAATTATAATACTGTTACGCCTCCAGTCGTTAGTTAATTTTCCGTAACTTCGTTCCGACGCAACTTTAGCGACACAAGTCCTTTCTTAAATAAAACTGAATACAACTTTACGATACACTTAATTTCAACAGTCGCTCTATAACAAACACTATAATTCACGTCTCACGTGGCCAACAATATTTTATCCGCATACATTCAATTACTCATTCACTTGTCGCGTCACGTTGTGACCGTCTTATATATACCAAACTACCCCCAATCTAGTAGTCTCTCGATAATTCATGAAGGTTCGAGAAGGAGTGGCGTGATACTAGTCACATGACCTCGCTGACGCAACAATACAATAACATAATCATTAGATTATTTAGTTATTAATGGCGAGGTGGTTAGGGTGCTCGACTCGCAATCTGCGGGTTCGAATCCCCGTCCCACCAAACATGCTCGCTCTTTCAGCCGTGGGGGCGTTTTTATGTGCGGTCAATCCCACTATTCGTTGGTAAAAGAGTACCCCAAGAGTTGGCGGTGGGTGGTGATGACTAGCTGCCTTCCCTCTAGTCTTTCGCTGCTAAATTAGGAACGGCTAGCGCAGATAGCCCTCGTATATCTTTGCTCGAAATTCAAAACAAACAAACAAACAAACTTAGTCATTAAGAAAAGCGGTAAATGGACAGGTGAAACAATGTTTATATATAATTAAACAACAGCTGAGTTAGTGTGCAAATTTAGAACAATTCTAAATCTAAAGAGCTTTGTGAGTCGTTAAGGGTCGGGCGGTCTTTCGCTATGAGTAGACTTTCTTTAATGTAGAGGTCAAGGTCTGAAGATCCTGTGGTGATGATAGAGAAATCGTTAAATGAATATTGTGACCTGTGGTTTCAGAATGAAAGTGAATGGATGAGTGGCTGGGTTTCAGTAGTCGATAATTGTTTCTGTTAGATACTCCTAAATGTTCACACACTCTAGTTTATAAGTGGTGGTTCGTTTTGCCAAAGTAAGTGACCTTACAGAGCCACGGTGCTATCATAGAACCAGTGGTAAACTGCTCAAACCTAAAAGTTAAAAAACATTATGAAGCTTTTTTCACTTTCATCATATTAGTATTTCTTTGACCAATACCCAGATAAACTAAGGTTGAATACCTTTTTAGATGGAATGAGAACTGTGCAAAGGCCTATCTGTAACTAAAAGTGCCTTGGTTGATGCACTGTTGTTGATTTACCTGAGAGAAAATGTTCCCTTTGTCTTGAATACAGATGCAAATGACATTAGAATCGAAGCAGTGCTGTCACAACTGTAGGATGATGCAGAACATGTTATAGTATGTACAAGTCAAAAGCTAAGTTCACCTAAATTCCATTAGTGCATGACAAAGAAAGACATACCTGCAGTTGTAACACTTGTTCAATAACTTCCAACCACTGTTTGAATGGTGGGGAATTTACTGTTGGAGTAAATCGTGCATCAATGAAAGGGCCAATGAGATTAGTTTTAAACAATTGTACTACAACATTGTATGAGTACAGCTTCATTGTACAACATCGTCTAAGTCAGCAGCATTGAAATAAAATATACTTTCTTGCTTGCAAATGATAACTTATCAATTTGTAAAATGTCTTGATCCAAGACATAATGTTGTTGTGAAAGCTAAGGTATCAGTTATGACATTACACCATATTACGATTGAGAGTTAGAATCTCACCAAGAAATATATAGTGAATATGACAAAATAGAAACTTAGAGATGAGTAGCTTAAAGACCTAGATTTAGCTTGTGTACAGGATGAAATGTGGCATTTATAGATTGGTAAATGTAAGTTCAAACCCTGCCAGTTGAACAAAGAACTGGAAGTGTTAAAGAGAATAGCATGCCATTTTTATAACCCTGCAGATTCAGAGGCTGTTTCATAATGTATGTAATTGTACTGAAGTCTCTGAGAATGCAGATTTTATGAACCTTATATGATACAAGAATTGGAGGACACCAGCACTACAAGCAACTCACATAGATAGAACTCACATAGAACAGCCATGGATTTCTCGGCCCCTACCAGCATCTACAAATGGTAGTAGAGCATTCTCAGCACTTCTATATGCTAATACTAACAAGGGAATTTGCTCATCCCAAGTTTTCTGATCCTTCTCACAGTATTGAGAGATCATGTCCAACAAAGTTCTATTAAACCTTTCTACTAAACCATTGAAACCATAATCTGTGGTTTCAATTTTCTTCAGACCTAATAAGTCACAAACTTCCTTCATTAATTTAGAAATAAAGTTACTACCTCTATCTGTCAGTAAATACTGTGGTATAACATGTCTAACTACTATGTTATTCACAAAAGCCTTGGCTATTGTTTCTGCTTTTTGATCAGGTAAACAAATAGCCTCAGGAAATGTAGTTAAGTAGTCTGCGACTACTTGCACATACTTGTTTCCTAGGTAGGACGTCGGCAATGGGCCTAATATGTCCATAGCCACTAGCTGAAAGGATGTCTTTAGACTCGGCATTATTTGTAAGGGACCATTTTTAAAATGTGGACTCGTTTTTTCGTTTTTGACATTCTAGGCATGAGTCACAATAATTTTTAACTTATTTTCTCACGTTTAGCCAAAATAATCTCCTACTTATCCTACTGTATGTTTTAGTAAAAGCTAGGTGTGCCGCGAATGGCGTGTCGTGATATGTTTCATAACTCTAGTTTTTCAAGTCATGTGGTAGAACTATTTGTAAAGACCTGTTATCCTTAACCTTTTTACATAAGATATTTGAATCTAATGTGTATTCTGTATCCTCTCCTTGCGCTACTTTGTTTTGTAAGGCACTTAATACCGGAGCTTTCTTTTGCTCGCTAATTACATGATATAAATTCCAAATTTTTTTAAAATCGTCTTTTGTTTGTTTGTTTGTTTTTTTTAATTTCGCGCAAAGCTACACGACGGCTATCTGCGCTAGCCGTCCCTAATTTAGCAGTGTAAGACTAGAGGGAAGGCAGCTAGTCATCTCCAACCACCGCCAGCTCTTGGGCTACTCTTTCACCAACGAATAGTGGGATTGACCATCACGTTATAACGCCCCCACGGCTGAAAGGGCGAGCATGTTTGGTGTGACAGGGATTCGAACCCGCGACCCTCAGATTGCGAGTCGAGTGCCTTAACCACCTGGCCATGCCGGGCCCAATTCGTCTTTATGTTCAGTCTGTACTGCTTGTACTTTATTAATTGTCTGCTTTTCTTCAGTCTCTGTATTTCCTACTCTAATTCTACTCAGAGCATCAACATTAGAACGCTTTCTACCTGGTCTATGTCCTATTTCAAAATCGTAGATCTGTAGTAATAATGACCATCTGGTTAATCGAGAGGAGGGGTCTTTGAATGTCATTAACCATCTTAACAGTGCATGATCTGTAATAATAATGAACTTTTTACCATACTGATAACAATGGAAAGTTTTAATTCCATGCATTACTGCTAAGCATTCTTGTTTTGTAATTGAATAATTTATCTCAGCTTTTTCTAACTGTCTACTCTGATAAGTTATAGGGTGTTCTTTTCCATTTTCATCTAGCTGTGATAATACCGCACCTGTAGCAAAACCTGAAGCATTTGCGCTTAAAATAAATTCCTTACTGAAATCTGGATAACTCAGAATTGGTGCTAGTAATAAAACGTCCCTTAGTTTCTCGAATGCTTCCTGTCTTTTATTTTTCTTAGTTAATTCAGTTAAAAGTTTTGCCAATAATGCAAAATGCGGCATAAACCTTCTATAAAATCTTACAAATCCTAAAAATGCACGAATATCTTTTACTTTTTTAGGCACTGGATAATTCTTGCAGACCTCTAACTTTTTAGGGTCAGGTTTTACACCATCTGCGGTCATCAAATGACCTAGATATTCTACTTCTTTTTTCAGAAACTGACATTTACTTGGTTTAAGCTTTAAAGTTGCTTTCTGTAATCTATCAAATACATGCCTTAATCTCTGTAAGTGTTCTTCAGAACTTGCAGTGAACATTATAACATCATATAAATAACAGAAACACTCTGAATCTTGCAAGCCTTATAATACAACATCCATTAATCTCTGGAATGTTGAAGGGGTATTGCATAAGCCAAAAGGCATTCTGTTAAACTGATATTTACTTGAAGATAATACAAAGCTGTTTTAGTTATCTTCTTCTTCTTCTATCTCTACCTTCCAATATCCATTTTGTAAGTCCATAGATGAAAGTATTTACTCTTACTTAACCTATTTAAGGTTTCTTGGATATTAGGTAATGGGTAGATGTCTTTGACTGTTACTCCATTCACTTTCCGAAAATCCACACAGATCCTTTATTTTACGTCCTTCATAGAAACTAATACAACTAGGGATGCATATGGATTACTACTGTCCTCTATTACTCCTTGTCCAGGTATCTCTTTTACACAGTCTTTTAACTCAACCACGTGTTTTTCTGGCACTCTATAGGGTCTCTGTGCTATAGGCTTATCATCACTCAACACTACCTTGTGCTTAACTTTACTTGTACAACCATTAGGATCATTTTCTCCTACAAATATATCTATGCTCTTCTAACAACGTTATCAAACCCTGTTTATATATTTCCTAAGATAGAATCCCAATCTATCCTACTTTGTCGTACCTGTTTCTTAGCATTATTAACATTATGCTGTTCAACCACAGCTAATCTATCCTTACCTACTACTATGTGCTTAGGTAGTATTACTTTTTCTTCATTTACTCTTAACACTTTTATAGGCACTGTGCCTCTCTCTGACACTTTACTAATACAAGCAGCTATATAAACTCCTGTTTCTTCTATTTCAATAGTTTCAACTAACACTTATTCATTATACTTAAAGTCATTTACTTTAGCTTCAACAAAAAATTGACTTCTTGCAGGTACTTCTGTTAGTTCAGCTAATCTTACAGGTTATCTTTCTTTCAAACACTCCTGTTGGGATGCTCTGTTGCTGATGTTAGGCATAAGTGTAGAGTCATCTGAGGGGTTTGAATTACTGTTTTCCTGTTTTAAAGTATTATTTGCTAACTTACTCTAAATTATCTTACTATCACTAACCTTATTTTTATGATTACCGTCGTCAATTTTTTTCTGGATTCAGAGTTTTTCTATGTACTTTTATTTCCTGGCTTTCCTTTAGAACACTTATTAATCTTACTTCTCCGACTTTGTCGTGTATTGCTACACTCTGGGAGATCAGTGCTTTCGTATTTGGACTGTTGATCCTTAGCCTTGCTATTACTAGTGTTAGGCGTCTGACTATTAACTTTAGCCAGCGGGGAGGTATCATGTGTCACAACTGTTGCACATAAGTCTGAAGGTTCAAGTTTTTCAAAACTTAAGATTTCCGTTTCTATGTGTAGCTTACCCTAAGTAAGAGATATTTCAGTGTCATAAGCCCTTAAGAAATCTCGCTCTTTGATACCACCTGTTTCTAAGTCTATCTGCTTGCAGATGTAAAAGAGGTGTTCTAACTCTAACTTTCCTACTTTTATATGCACACTATATTTACCTAGTGTTTTAACAGGATCCTGTTATAGAAGTTAAAATACTTCTGGAAACTTCTTTCCAAGCATTATCTAACAATGTTGAGTATTTATTTACTAGTTCTGCACTTAGTAGTGAAGATTGAGTGGCTGTATCAACCAATAAACGACATATTACACCTTCTAATTCTACTACAACTATTGGTGATACTTTATGTACACTCAGTCTTTTATCCAAAACTGCTGGAACTACATCTACTTTTGCTCTGTAATCCCAGTGAGGAAATACGTTTTTTTTACTCTACAGTGAATGTAGAGCTACTGTTATTTCCTCGGAATTTTTCTCTGTAAGCTCCAGCCTTTGGGGCTTTTCTGTTTTCTACCTTCTGCTGACGTCGGCAGTCACGAGCTATGTGACCTTTAATGTCACAGTTAAAACATGCTATATGTTCATTTCTTTTCTGTTTCTGAAAGCAGTTCTTTGCCCCATGACCAACTCTGCCACAGGTGAAAAAATGGAAGCTGTTGGGCTTGTTTTGCCAATCAGCTTTGCTAGGTGTATTTACTACATTTATAGGGCCCGGCATGGCCAGGTGATTAGGGCGCTCGACTCGCAATCCGAGGGTCGCGGGTTCGAATCCCCTT
>NW_013666636.1:250451-252265 GCF_000517525.1 Limulus polyphemus | reverse complement strand
GCCGCTGACTTATTCCACCATCTGCTTGACCAACTATCTTTCCTCTAACAAAATCTTACAATTCGAGAGAACCTTGAGTTCTAGGCGTGTTGTAGCACAAGATAATTAGTGTGCGGACCATTTTCATTTATATAGTGCTCTGTGAACACAAATTAGTTAGCATAAATCAGTTAAATGACGAAAAATTAGGTGTCTATTTACTTGTGACCACTCAGTGTACAACCATTGTTCATATTCAGATTTTAAAATATCTTGTGTCATCTGCTTGTTCAGGTATGTATAAGTCCTATGCAATCTATTTCCTAACTCTTGCAATTTAGATTCAGATTCCAAAAATATAACAACATTTATTAGATCTTTCCATATAGTATACACTGTTAATATCAATAGTTAAACATTTACTAAACCGTTAGTTTCTCACAACTTTACTTTTCACTTAACACTATTAACCAATACATATAGAATATTTCTCTTTAGTATAAGCATTAACATTTATTGAACAAGAGAGATAGCAATTCTATACTTACAACAGAGTTGGACTGGTATACTTCTGGAGATTGGAAACCTTCATCTTCATAGTGGCTTGGAACTTCGATTCTTCCTGGAGATAACTCTTTTCATGGAGATGACTGAATTTTAGCTCCAGACATGAGGTTTCAAGCTATACTTTTTGTATTCTTTCAACCTTCCAAATAGTTTTCCTAACTACCTGCAAGTAGTTCTAACAATTTATTGGTTAATCTATGCAACTTCCTGGGCTAATCCAAAACAAGAACCAAAACTCTCAAGTAATTGGTTTCTGTGATGGTGAGTGTTCCAGTTGCCTTTTCACTTGTACTACCACACTGGCCTGGAGTAACAGATCTCACATCAAAGCACTGATTTGAGATGCTATCATAAACTTTTTAGGAGCTTTTACAGTGCTACTAACTCAGCATTATTAACTTATCACTGTCAAACTCGTGACTAGCGTTTTTCTCAGTGTCCTTGCTGTAGCTTAATTTTTCATAACTCTTAACTCATGATTCTCAATACTAACAAATCCATTAACTGTTCTTGACCTAATTTCGTAATACAGGCGTTCTTACTTATGCCATTTCTACATGATTGTGTATCACACTCAGAATACTTACATTTCTGTAGCTTCTCTTAAATCTGCAAAGAATTTGTTATTATATATTTATTTTATTATCAACATTTGTTTAGCTTAAATTTATATTTAGAAACACACATAGCTTATACTGCTAAATATGTGTTGCAAAACTCCTGCTTATTCTCCAAGGTTGTAGAAGATTCTCGAGAGTAAGAATGAACAATATATGTGTGTACATAAATGCTTGCATTAGCTCAGTATTGTTACATAAAAATGAAATTTCTAGAATGCCTCCACATGGCTATGAATATAACCAATGTGCTGTGCCAAAAAAAATATTAGTTTGCTATAGCCAGTGGGCTATAAAACTTTGGAAGCTATAACTGTGATTGTTATAATGCTTACCAATTAGAAAACTTCAGATATTTGACCTGGAACCTTTACAAAGTTCGAACATTACAAATCTTTTAGCTTCAGTGGATTATCATCGGACGTTAGTATTTTTTACGAAAACATTACCTAACATCATCGGTGAAATTCTACCTCTAATCAGTGTGTGATCAGCGAGAACTACAAGGCTAGCTATCTCCCTACTAAGTGAATTGTACCTATATCAACTCGTAATCAGATCGCTCATCATGAACCCTCGATAAGATATCAAGGAAGTTCCAAACCAGAAAGAAGACTTTATATTGCTTGTAAGTTTGTGAAACGTTTGTTT
>NW_013666636.1:248495-249962 GCF_000517525.1 Limulus polyphemus | reverse complement strand
CGTTTGTTTATAATTCATTGTTTGTAAGAACTATTTGTAATAACTGTTATTGTAAATTGTATTTCTGTGTGTATATTAAAACGTATTTATGTTAAAAAAGAAAACTGTGTGTGTCAGTCTTGTTGGCAAATATCATAAACTATCTAAATATTGGCTTTTACTCAACTGCTAAATATATCGGCTTTAATTTAACTACTAAATCCAAAGTACAATTTAACTACTAAATTTAAAGTATCTTTTAGCTCAGTTTCAGACCATTTGAAATTTTAATACGTAGCAACTCTTGAACATTAAAAATATTGAAGCTTCACAATAACGGGCAGCAAATCACTTATCCTTTTTCTGGTCCTCAGGCCCAAATTTATGGTAGATCAGACCAATGTATTCATTTAATCTGAGTCTTAGGATACAACATTAAAGGATGTATAAAAAAAAGTTTGGTAACATTTACTTTGATATTCTATGCATGAAACTTTAATAAATATAAATTGATTAGTTATGGTATTAAATGACCATTTCGTATACATCAATAATTGTTATAGGTTTATATGTTATTGTGTTCTTTGAATAAAAAATTCATTATTTATTTATCAACTAGAAATTATTCTTTGGAATTTAAAGTTGTAATATAATATGTATGTTTGCATCACTCAGCTGATGACTGAAGTGTTATTATAATGGTAATTTTTCCTTTAGTTTCTTGTACTTCACTTCAAGCTTTCACTTAGGTTTATAAGCAACAGATTAAAATTTTCCTATACACTTTGCCCGGCATGACCAGGTGGTTAGGGAACTCGACTCACAATCTGAGGGTCGTGGGTTCGAATTCCCATCCCACCAAACATGCTCGCTCTTTCAGCCATGGGGGCGTTATTATGTGATGGTCAATCCCACTATTCATTGGTAAAAAAGTAGCCCAAGAGTTGGCGGTGGGTGGTGATGACTAGCTGCCTTCCCTCTAGTCTTACACTGCTAAATTAGGGACAGCTAGTGCAGATAGCCGTCATGTAGCTTTGCACGAAATTCAAAACAAATCAAACCTATACATCCCAATAAAATGAAATAAAAACCCATAGATAGAAAAATTATCTATTTGAGTTAAAATTATGTGTTGTAACTTAATTTCTCAAACCCAAGAAATCTCAAGAAAAACTGTGTTCTATTGGAATAAAATCCAAAACTTTAACCAGCATTTGAAACTCATACCTCATTCGTCCTTTCAAAGAGGGAAGGCTGTCAAGTGGGTTGCATCCTTGACATAAGAAACAGCTTTAGAAACGATGGCAGAGCAAGATCTGCCATCGGCTCAACGGTCCGCAAGGACTATGAGAAATGAAAAAAAAACAAAAAAAAAACTACATTGATTACTTTATATTCAAGCATCAAATTGAGAGCATTTTATTTCTGAATCACGTTTTCTGATATGAAAACATATATACATATATAGCAATGTTGGGCCGAATCTAC
>NW_013666636.1:245078-247495 GCF_000517525.1 Limulus polyphemus | reverse complement strand
GTTTTCTTCAGTATCCATTCAAGCCGTCTCCAGCCATTATTATTCTTAGCCTATCTCTCTACACAAGTTCTGGTAGAACATACGACAAACTCAGCTATACAACAGTCCGCTGTAGCCCAGAATATCTGAGTAATCTCAAAATTCTGTGGGTCACCTGTCACTCTTTGTTCATAGTTGCTAGATTCCCTCACTTTGAATCAGTTACACCTCTATGCACCTTCTGATTGGTCCAAAGTGTTGTACCTGCTGTAGTTCTAACTGTCTTTAACACATTATTCCCTTATCCTATGTCATAGTTACAGGTTATCCTAAATTTAAACAAATGACAAAGATGATGATAATAATGTTGCATCAGCGAGGTCACGTGACTAGTATCTAGACTAGTATCGTAAAGTTATATTCAGAAAGAATAAACCAGTTTTATTTAAGAAAGGACTTGTGTCGCTAAAGTTTCGTCATAACGAATTTACGGGAAATCAATTAACAAACGGAGACGCAACAATAATAATAACTCATTTTTGCCTCTATTCTGCTATCTTTATGAACCATGATTTTTTTACTTGGGTGGCCGACAGAACCCCTGTATAACCAAGGCCCAGGCCTAGTTGTCCTATGCATTAATCTGGTACTGGGAACAGGGAAGAGGAAATGTAGTAGAGGATGGTCCCTTTTGTTTTCGATTACTTTCTTAGTTAATATGTAAGTTCTTTATTTTCTTTCAGTTCATTTTGATGTGGAAAGCCATTTAAGTAAACATTGCCTCTTGCTAGCTATATCCTGAACCTTGCATGCTAACTGACAATTAACCAAGTTTCTTGCAGGGAAGATAGTTGGTGACATCCAGGAAAATAAAGTTGTCATTTCTGTTGGCAAATCAGGTAATGGCCTGGAGTTTACTTCGCCCCAGTACTCAAGCATGAGTAGATGTAGGTCACGTGCAGAATAGCATTTAGTGTGCAAACATGGTTGAAGTTGTTATTGTACTTTCTAGCAATAAAGCTAGGTTCGCCCATGTTAGTCAGATTTTAGCAGAGAATTTTATGAAACTTAACTATTAGGAGACTTCAGAGATTTTTCTAAGGTTGAGATTTTTTTTCTTTTAGGTTTGTTTGCTAAAATTTAGATTTAATCGACTTTTAGGTTAACTTTTAGTAACATTTCTGTCTTTATTTGGTTTTAACTTTTTAATTTTGAGCTAATTTTTACTTCATAACTTTTGTTAAGTATCTGCTTATTTGTTAATTTCTGGTAGAAATTCTTTCCGAGGAACTTTAGCGATACAAGTCTTTTTTTGATTAAACCAGTTTATTCTTTCTCGATACAAACTTTGTACACCGTAATTCCACAGTCAGTACGTTTCTCGTCCCTTTAAACTTAACTGCTTTTATAATACACGCTATAAATAAGAGCGATTCACAATCTCGATAACTTCGCTTTCTACGAGTGCAAAACACTAGCTCGAAACAGAATCGTAAATTACCCAGAACTGTCTTCATTCATCTTCACAGGCTTTTTCTGCCAGACTTATATAGTAATGAAGGGGACATCTCGAATACACTCGGCCCTCCCCGATCATTCATTATCATTCGAGAAGTTCATCACGTGTCACCAGCTTTACGTGACTTCCGCTGTCATAACGCTTTGTTTTAATTTAACGTATAAAGCTCACAAAGATTTCATTTATATTCTCACCCTCGCAAGTTCAACACACTTATTACAAACCCACTTGCCCCTATTTTATTTTGCTTTGTGTTAATAAAAATGACTGCGTTTTTGTAATGTAAACAAAGTTTTTCTTGTGCACCTTCCACTAATCGACTCTTTGTTCTCGACCAACTTATTTAGAGTTTAGAGAGACAAACAGACTTACACTCTGTCATTTGTATCCTTCCAACTTCCAGTTACCAAGCCTAACTGACTTCACTCCAGGAAAGCCGTGTAATGGGGAATACCACAACAGAATATCGTATTTTCAGGTGTGGAGAGTTATACCCGTGGACCGTAGTAGTCAAACCTACTATTTAGTTAAGAATAGCTATGAAGGCAGTAATTGTTTCTGACTTGTCGACCTCTCTCTCGCTCAGCAGTTCTTAACGAGGGCTGGTTAGGGCTGAAACTTGGGATTTCGGACTTGGCTGTTTATCCCATGTGTTGAAAATATCTATTAGCAAACACTCAAGTTTAATTTAAGTAGGCTGGTAAAATATATTTTGGCAACAAATTATATTTATTATGCTTGTTTCTTTGCTTATTATTAAGTACAAAGCTTCATGATGGGCTATCCATGCTCTACCCACTGCATGTATCGAAATCCGATTTTGAGCATTATAAGCCCCTGGACTTACTGTTGAGCCACTGTGAGGTATTTATTATGTTAATAAACCATAAAAAGTATATTGTTACGTCTCCGTTCGTTA
>NW_013666636.1:232283-244078 GCF_000517525.1 Limulus polyphemus | reverse complement strand
CTTAAATTCAACAATACTCAGTTCAATTACACACTCTCTGACTGCAGTTCAATTACTCATTACACTGTCCCCCGTCACGTTGTGAACGTCTTATATATACAAGACTAACACATGTCTAGTAAATGCTAGGGCATTCATGAAGGTTCGAGAAAGACGTGGCGTGATACTGGTCACGTGACCTCGCTGACGCAACAATATCATATTGTTACGTTTCTGGTCGTTTGTTAATTTTCCGTAGAAATTCTTTCCGATAAACTTCAGCGATACAAGTCCTTTCTTAAATAAAACTAGTTTATTCTTTCTCAACTCAACTTTGCAATACACTTAATTTCCACAATTACTTTAACTTAAACACACGCTATAATTCACAACGATTCACGCAATTTACTTATGGTCACTACCGAGCTTGACTCAATTGTCCCTCTCTGTCTGTCTGTCTGCAATTCTATTCTCGCCGTCACTTTATTTGCCGGCTTATATACTCTAAAAGCGTACATCCAGATTACACTCGTCTCTTCGTGAATCTTCTAGATACTCTTCACGTGTTACTAGCGTCACATGACTTCCGCTGTCGTAACAATATTAATGCATCTTCTAACATCTTTATTCTCGCTTTTACATAAAAAAATATTTTCGACTTTGTATAATCTTCAAGAAGGCTTGTTTGTAATTAAGCACAAAGCTACACAATGGTCTATCTGTGCGCTGCCCACCACGGGTATCGAAACCAGGATTCTAGCGTTGTAAGTCCGCAGACATACCGCTGTGCCACTGGGGGGCTTCAAGAAGGCAAACAAATGATTAACAGTGCTCACTAAATCCGAATATTGCCTTATGCGACTATAAGGTTTAAATTGAAGACACTTTCAGGAATGTCATCTAATTATACATTTGGTTTTCTTTGCTTCTTACATTATCACTAGAATTCACAAGAATGAGGTACACCGTGAATTGTCAATTAATCAATAAGTATTTCACGAATTGATATGCATATTTCTATATATATATATATACATTTAATTCAAGTCCTTACTATTTCTTGTTTTTTTTTCTCAAAAAATAACGAGCAGTATGATATTTAAAAGACAGCATAATGTAGAATACAATGTATATTTCGAGTTACAAAAGTATTTTTAGAGTTTAAACATAATTATATATGCCTTTGTTTCAATTCTATTATATGAAGTTCCCTTTTCTTATGAAAGTGTTTAAATGATTTGCTATCGGCCCCTGGTATTCAAATATACAAAAACTCAAGAATTTTGACGCTTGCGCAAATATCTACCTTACGTGGCAGAGGATAGTTTGTGAACGAAGTGTTGGCAATTGGATGTTAAATTCATTATTGACTTGGTAAGGTCATTGATGAGAGTTTATTTGTTATATCATATGCATGGTATTATTAATATTATATGTGGCTAATTTGTTTTATTTTTGTTTTCCTTTTCACAAATTATATTTCTTTAAACTTAAGGTTAAGCCTATGTCAGTGACGTGTTCTATTTCTTCTTCCTAATCTTGTATAAGTATAACTCTACATTTACCAATACTATAGTAGTAGTATTACTAGTTTAAGTTTGAAACTTATTTCCGATAGTGAAACAGTGAAAGTAATACTAAAATTAACGCCATTAACAACACGTTATTAAAAAAATGTAAATATTGTAAATATTAATTTATAATATGATTGGAAAGCCCGTAACATGTATGTAAACAGTTTAATTTGTTTCACCATATTAATAATCAATACTGTATCCTGTAGGCAACGTAGTTCTGGTTAATTAATTAATTAGTGTGGGTTAAGTTATTTCTAAATGGTGATAAGAAGCGTCAAAAACAATTTATTTTTAGTAAAAAGCCAGCAACATGAGGGAGGCTAAAAGCTTTAGAACAGTATCGTACTGAAAAACATCAAAATACTTGATATATTTTGTTTTTAACAAATTAGATAATATTAAGACTACAACCCATGTTGCTCACATTAAATGAATGAAATAAATGCCTTTATGCTTCTCTTCTTTTCATTTCTTCAAACTAATTAATAAGGTTGTAGTGTTGATGTTCTCAATCTTATGTTGTCTCAGTCATTTCCATTACAATTTGTTTTGTGTAAATAATTATTCAGCATTTATTTTTGTGTGTTAATAAGGCATTATCCATTAGCAGCACTCTGTAATATGACTTACTCATTGTTAAAACTGTTTTTAATTTAAGTTTAGTGACTAGCGTATTACATGTAGGTCATGTACATGGATTGTAAACTTGTAACTGATTTGATGAAGCATTTTAGAGTTGCTTTTATTCTAAATTGAATTTTCTGCTAAATAACCAATTCTTACACAGTTGCAAAACAAGCATTTTGATTGTGTTAAGCTTAGTAGATTCAACCAAAAACTATTGATTTTCTCCAAAACAACAATGAAATCTTGATTTGTTTTCTTGCAGCAACTTGATCAAATTGTCAGTATTGTAGAAGCTCAGCTCCTTTGACCAATAATGTGTTAATATGGCCCTTAGGAATAATATGAATATTTACTGTTTAGTAATTAATTTAGATTAACAATAAAAGTAAGATGTGTACTTAAAGAAAACTAAAAATCAACTTGGCTATCATTATAGCTAATTAAATATACTGTCTTTTATTTCTACTTGTGAAGACAAAAACACAATGTTTCATCAGTTGGGTACCATTGCTTTTAATATTTTCAGCCATAATCCCAATAATACTAGTGAGGTTTGGCCAGCTAGATTAGTGAAACAAATGAATTATGTATGTTAAAGGGAAATAAGTGGCTAGAGATATGTACTGGACCTTGATTTTTGTTTGCTAAAGATCCAGTATGTATATTCCATTACTACTTCGTGGGTAATTTTTCAAAGTATAAAGCATGAGACTGCACATTGACGAGAGCATTTTATAAGATATTCTAGATGCCTGCAGATAAATAGAGGACAACTGAAAAGGTCTTTGAAAAAAAATCTTACTTGTGTAATTAGACATTATCTTGATACATTATTAGGCTACATGTCATACAAATCATTTCAAAAATATTGAATCAGACATTATTGTATTAAATCTATGATTAAATGATTACTGGATGCTATGTTTTAAATAAGTAATAGCACATTTCACATATATCACACCCATCCTAGCACTTTTGTGATAATTCTTTGACATGTGTCATTGGATTAGTTATAACCAGTAGAAAGATAATTAAACTCACTGCTTTACTTATGAGGTTAGTTTGTTCTCAGAATTAGTTTTAAATTATTCTGTATCAGTTTATCTCAGAAATTGCCTTGATCAGGTAAGAAAATTATTTTTAATGTACATATTGCTTTTTAGAAAGTGATTTACATTGTAATAGTTTTAGGACATTGTTTTTTGTTGAGTGTTAATATTTTGTGTTCTAAATTGCATACTTGTGTAAAACATTAAGTTCTAGCAACTTCCCTACAAAAGTAGGGCTAACTTTAATCAAGACTTCTTAGAGCAAGAAAGTATGATACCTACATCCAAATACTAGGTTTCTTGTCTTATATATTTTTTATTTATTGTTATAAAAGTAAGTAAAATGTAAAATTAAAAGCATATTAGGTTAGATCAGAAAAATTAAATGAAAAAGATTAAATAAAAATATTCAATAGCAGAAGTTTGTCTCACAAATGCAGCATGCTAGTAACTCAATATACTTGTTTACACAAAGCTTTTCCACTGTGATGATATGCTTCAGCACTAACCTAATTGACAGTAAAGCAATAAACCAAATGATCAGATTTGAATTATATTAGTTTTGGCTGTGCAAACAAATGGTGTGTAGTTTAGATTTATTATGCATATATATATATATATATATATATTGTATGTGTGTGTGTGTGGTGGCTACAAAACAGTCGAATGAACTGAGCCTGTATACAGTGTTAGAGTAGTGAAAATAACAGATTTGTTTAGAATGTTTTAGAGGTTATATTTATGAAATTTGAAAATCTTAAAATGGAAGTATTTTTAATCTTAAAATAGATCACTTTGCACACAGACTAGTCAGAATCTGACTTCGCAAGTTCACAGACAAATGTTTAGTGAGAATGTTAAGTTAAAAACTCTAATTTTTTATGTACAAAAATACTTGTAATGCTTACTAAAAGCTTGCCAAATTTCATAAAGATACATTTATTACATTAAGATTTATAGTATGTATAGTTTAATGGTTACATTGAGGTTGCAAGGTTGGTTAAAATGGCCAAATCAACTCCACAGGACATAAACCCTCTCCACATTGGTCAAGGGTCAAAGGCCATGTCAATGTTTGTTGACTCTCATTCAAAATTTTGTTGAAGTACAATTTTATGAATTTATTTCAATAAGTTTCGTATCAAATTTTAGATTATAATACAAATTTTAGTATTATACATTATTTAATTTCTTAATTTGAAAGTAAATATAAAAAAAAACACACCTAAACATCAACTTTTGTGTGTTATGTGGTATGTTGAATACAGCACAATATGTCGTAATACAAAGTCTGTAGTTTCTTATGAATTAGCAACTCATATTACTGATATTGACGAGCTCTAATATAAAGTAACAACCTCTTATCTTTTCTATTTGCTAAGATATTGCTCATGTACTAAATCAAACACAGTGGTCCTGCCCACCTCTTTCCATTTTTGGAAACTTCCTCATATGCAATTACATCTGTCTATGATGTGAATAGCCAATTGAAATCTTAGAATGTCCCCCTGGTGGCTTTCTCAGCCATTTTCAAATATTACATCAACTCATTCTTTCGATACAAGACTTCAAGTTGGTCTTTCCTCTGCTCAAAATTTCATATTTTTTTAGACCCAAATAAAGCTTAGTTACTGAGCTTGATAAATTGTAGTGGAATCCTATGGTGTGGATGTAGTTATTTGTGATTTTTTCGTTATTTCAAATGTATGTATAAAACCTAAAAAATTATTTCATTTCACATCCTCCACGTGCAAAAGTGTATAAGACTTAACAACTGATGGCAAGCAGTAAATAAGTACAAAGACCATAACTAGAAGATATAATTGTTTGCTATCCTTTATTTACTGTTCTATGTTTTAAGAAAAATAAATTGAATAACTTGTTTGTAAATAGTAATAATGTATATACATTTATAATGTATCATAACTGAAATGGGACTGTATTTTACAAAATACCAGTCCACTAAAACACAGCCAAGACAGGTCACTTTGTAAAGGTTCAGTTTTATATTATTGGATACGGTAACATGGGTGCACATGGGATGCTAGCCAGGCACGGCTGAAAGGTTAATATAATGACAATAATATATATATATATAAATGTATAATGTTATGACATTTAAGCTATTTAGAATAAACATATATGTTTTTGAGTTATAATTTGTGGTCATTCTAGAACAAAAAAGCATAATTTATATTTATTTCCCAATTTTTTATGGTGGTTACAAGATCGGTCAAATCTATCAAACCCATACAGAGATTTGATAGTAAAAATAAGTTAAAATATAAAGTTTTTTCTAAAAAAATGGTTGATAATTATCTATAAGTTATAAGATTTTGCATGCGAAATTTGAAAATTTTCTGATGCATAAAAGCATTTTTAATCTTAAGATGAAAATTACTTTGCACGTTGGATAGGCAACATGCGAAAAGAAAAAAGGCATGAGAAAAACATTACTTAAAAACCTTAAGACTTAATACCAAAAATCGTATATTTTGCGTATGAGAGCCTTGTAATGTTTACTGATAATCTGCCAAATTTCATGAATACACGCTTGCTAAATTTAAAAGTTATAGCACGAAAATTATAACAAGCAAAAAATGGTTATGGGGTTGGTCCCAGGGTCTGAGCCAGTGCTGAAAGGGTTAACTACGGTTGAGCTGCACTGTCATATACTTGGGACCTACAAAATATTCAATTAATGTTAAGTATAGCCATCCAAGGTAGATCTAGAACCTGTAACCCAAATCTCTCGATATAAATGTAATAGTGAGAATTACTGGATCTTTAGTAAAGAGAGGTCAAGTTCTGTTACTGTATTTATTTTTTTTTGCCTTGGCCTGGTGGAAGAAAAACAAAAAATGTTGCCCTATCTTACACTGATTCATCTGTTATATAATGAAACAGGCAAAGTATTTTGAATAAAATATATTATTACATTGTAATATTATTGTGATTAGAAAGAAGTCTTACTTAAGTAAAGGTAACACAAATGTGAATTTCAGGAATGTTAGATATAGAAATGCATATATAAGTGGCTTGTTTCACTTTATAGTTACCATATTAATGTATTACAAGTTTTTGTTATCTGTCATTACTGCAAATATCACCAAAACAAAACTTAATTTGATAAGTATGTTAGATAGCATGTTATTTCTAGAACATTGCATGGATATTTATATTGTATTTATGAAAGCTTCCTTCTACAATTTTCAAAAAATTTTGAGAGAAAAATATCATGAATAGGAGGAATGTTAATTAAGCTTGGGAGGTTTTTCATATTTTGACTAAATTACATGAAGCTGAAAAGGAATGTATTCTTATCAAATTTTGCATTACAACCAAAAACTTTTTATTGACAGATTAAAAGAGAAATTAATTATTTATCAATGAAAAACATTTAGCTTAAATGAAAATTAAAAGATTATTGAACATTCTTAATGAAGGAAAAGTTTTAGATTGTTTTGGGAAAGTTGACAATTAGAGAATGAAATAAACAGGTTGTGTAAGGTAGTTAATATGATTAAGGAAAGAAGTAAAATCTTAGATAAATTGTTTTTAAGAATGGAAAAAGAGGAAAAATACTTGGTTTACTAAAAGATGCACAACAGTTATGTTCATAGTGTATATTGAAGCTAATGTTAATTGGAATGAAATATCTGAAAAGTTAAGCAGGTGGAAAAGAACTGCTTGGGAACTTTAAGGATAGGAATTGTTGAGTAACTCTTTGGAAATTTCTTTCATGTGTCATAGATTTTGAAGCATACAAAATTAATATTTGATGACAAGGAACCCACTTTGAGGCTAATAATGCTTGGAGACGGCTTGAATGGGTAGTGAAGAAAACTTTAATACAAGTTTAACATAAAAGCAAATGTACAACGTTTTGACAAGGTTTTGTCATCATAACAGGTGATTTTTTTAGATTAAGAATTAAAATGATTGTTTCCATTATCATTTAGTAGCTGCTGAAAATTTAATTTATATAGAATTAGCATGTAACTAGGCCTGGTGTTGACCACAGTTGCAGAACTAGTAATAATATTGGTATTAATTAATAGAAGTATATTTTAATGTTAGATTTATCTGCAATTTAATGTGTGAACTATCAAATAGCTTAATTTGAGCTAATTGTACAAGTATTGGATGGCTAAATAGATGAAGGATAATAATTAAGACTAACAAAACCTTGTTATGTTTAAAGATAGTACAGGAATAAATGGAATGGAGTTTATAAGGTTTAATAGGTGCCAAGATTGGAGAAGTTTGAGAATTTTGTCTTGATTGTGATTTTCATGAGGCTTAGAAAGACAGTACTCTTTATTTACAGAGCTTACTTACTTTAGGATAAGTAAGAAATAGCTTTGAAGAAATATCAGATCTGGAGCAGAACTCAAGGATGGAAAACAGGAAATGAATAGTGTTAGGGTAAAAGTTGCATTCGTGGAGGGTAGATTGAGAATTCTGAGTTTACAAAGGTGTACAGTAGTAGAAGAGTTAAAAGCTTTAGTGGCAGGTTCAGTTGCCATTCATATAACCTTTAACACATTTGAACATGTGGCTGCTAGCAATGAAGATGATGATGGTCAGGAGGTATATATAAGGGAGGACTCTCAATGATACTGATGGTTATTTGCATTCAGAAGCATAAAAAATGTAGAGCAACAACTTGACAATTGATAAAATAAAATAAATTATAGAATGTGTTGATATTCTGGACAGAAAAGTAGAACTATTTTGATACTCTAAGTTGTAAGTTACTTAATAGGGATAACTTTTTTTTTTAAAAAAAGGGAGGAAATGGGAATTAGTTTTGTTTTATATAAAGGTAAAGCTGCAGCCAGTTCAAACAGGAAAAAAAAGTCAAATATATCTGGGTGATTGACATGGTTAACTGGTGTAATCAATTATCTATGAGCATCTGTTACTTTCATGTCACAAAAATAATCAACTAACCAAAATTAGCATTTCCAATTATTATCATCTTCAATTAATTCCAACTATCCAAGCCTCATGTTAGAATAATTGATTAGTTAAATGCAATAACTTGATGAGCCTGACTAATAATTAGTTATTAAAATCCACTAATCCCCAAGCTATATAGTTAAGAGGTTGAATCTATTATGGGCTATGATACAGAATTTTCAAGGAAGAAAATTTTTAATTGTCAACTGTTTTAGGCTACCCTGTCAAACAGATGATATCCATGAGACTTGGGCTGTTGCAGGTTAGAATATTAATGCAATGAATATGGGAGACTGACTTAGATACATAGATTAGAGTCAAGTAGTGAGGGAGCAAGGTTTTTTGAGGTTTCAAGATTAAAGGAGAAAATCTGAGATAAGTAACATGAATTTAAGAAGTTTAAATTTAAAGCTGGGATGGAAGATGTGCAGAGCTCTTAAAAATCTAAGGATTTGGTTAAAACAAGAAAATGTATGAGAAACAATTAATGGAAAATGTTAAAAGTAGTAGCGAAAAGTTTTTCTAAGTACTTCAAAGTTAAGTAAACTGTTAAAATGGTAATTTGGGACTTTTAAGTATGCCAATGGTAAGCTTTTTGTTTAGTGAGATGATTGAGCTTTTAGATTGTTTCCCTGTTTTTACAAGATAGGATGTTAACCATATTTTTGAACCTGTGGGAAATACAGTGATAGGCCAAAATTCTCTCAGTATTAATTCTCTGTTGGTGAATAAAAAGTGCCAGGACCTAACTGCCTTTCCTGATGCTTTTAAAGGAAGTCAGGGATCGAATATTAGTCTTTCATTCTTGATAGGTCAGTTGACAGTGGGTATGCCTGAGGACTGGAAGGTTGCTAATATTACTCAAATTTACTCCTATTTTTAAAGACTTGCATTGTTCTGGAAAATATAAGCCAGTTGCTCCTACCAAAGGTACCAACCTGCACCAGACACAAAATTTATTTAATTGTCCCCCACAGTGATGGGTTGTGCGTGTCATTCACCGACAGCTGTAAAGAGGAAAATTAAAATGCTGTAAAGTTTGCTGAAAAATATGAATAAATAAAGTAAGGAGTTTCATGGTGATCAGAGGTTGGGAAGTTGGAAAGGTTTTATGACAGGTATAGGTTTCTGTAGCGGGAAAAATAGTTTTACAAAATCATTGAGTAAAATATGATTTCACTTAAAGAAAATCTTACCCTTTTTTTAACATCTATTTATTTTTTTTATTTATTTTTTCAGGAGAAAAGAAGAATAACAGTTAATCTTACTGCTAATTTATAAGATTAGCAAAAGGATAAGTAGGATAAAGATCTCTAATTTGTTTGTGCTCAACTAGGAAGAGAAAAATATGAGAGGGTCACAAATTTTAAAATTAGTAAAAGATAGGCCTCCAGTTAAAAAGGTTTTGTTTTTTTTAGTAGGATGATTGTCTTGGGAACTGAGTTGCTGTCTGCAATAATAAAAGTGGGCACCTTACAATAGTTTAAGAGGTAAATTAATGATCTGCTTAAAAACTTAAAGGATGGGTTTAAGTTTTTTTTTTCTTAGAGGTGAGTGTGTTGAACAGCCTTGAAGGACCAAATGTTTGCATGTTGTCTATATGTTAAGTTCATCTGGAACTGTCTGGAGAAAACAGTTGTTTATATATATTTTGGACTTTTAGTATTGAAAGACAGGCAAAGCAATTAAGCTTTGTTTAAAAATTGAAATGAAAGACAGCTAAGCTTCAATTTATAAGATTTTTGCTTTTCTGCCTCAATTATTTGGATGTTTAAGGTTTTTGCATCCGTGTATTAATTGTATGTGCTCAAGGTGCGTCCATTGGACCAACCGCGTATTGGAGAAGTAATATTGTCTATAGTTCTGAATTTAGGAAGTGTATCTTCACAAAAATCTGATATGTAACTAAAGCTTTTGTACTAAAAATATATTATGAAGAAGCAGCATGGAAGATTTTTTTTAACCTCAAAAAACATCAAATTACTGTAAGTTAATTCTTAAAAGAGAGCCAGTAATAATATTTGTCCTTAAAGAGATTAAGGGGACTTTATTATGGAAGAATGGAAAGGCAAAAGATGTTACTTTTTTTTTTAATGAAGAAATTGTGGTAGGGATGTATAACTGAAGGGTTGGGATCATCTATTGTTGAACAAGTTGGTGTTTTAGTAAAGATTCAAAAATTCTTTGAGAATAACGGTAAATGATGTTATTCTTAAGCCATAAAGAATCTTAGTAGATAAACACTGAAAACTTTGTTTTTTATGCCTTATTTTTTAACTAGTGACTCTTGGCATGGTTTTAGAATTTTTTTGTATTTGTCTTACTGGTGTATTTTGGAATTTTTAAATAAGGCCTTTTTGGATGATGGCATGTAGGTTGATGTTGTATACCTTTTACTTTCAGAAAGCTTTTGATGAGGTGCCTCGCAAGAGATTAATTGGTAAGTTGGGTTCTTGTGGAATAAGTGGAAAAGGTAAAAAGTATAGAAAATTTACCCCATGAATTAAGCAAAGGGTTATGATAAATGGAATTTTTTTTATTTTATGAGAACGTAACTAGCAGTGTCCTTCAGGGCTGTTTTGGGAATTATATTAAGTTTTTATGTCATCAAGATATATTCTTAGTTGGTAGTATTTCCTAATGATACAGTTTTAGTGATTAATTTAAAATATGGACAATAAAATAAGACAACTGATGCAATGGATAACATTTACACATTTCAGACTGTGCTTAATCCATCTTCATTATGTTTGAAAGAATAAAAGATACACGCACTGATTTTTTCTACTAATGCAATAACAAGTTGACAAAATAAAAGTTCAACATTAAACTTATGTAAAAACAGTATGCTGAAAAAAAATTAAGTGAACAGAATTAGTAGGTTGCAAACCAGAGTGAGTTAAAATTTTAATTTTAAGGATTTCGGGATGATTTTTATTATTTCTTCGATGAGAAATTCAGTATCTGATTTACCAGTGGCTAAGATTTTAAATTTGTTTACATTGATAATGTGATTAGTATCTTGTTTGTGATTTTGGATAGCAGTTACAAAAATTTGGAAGTAAGTACCAATCTTTAAGGGCACTCCAATGTGTTCTGGCAAATAATGCAAGATAAGTAGTTTCATTGTAGGTGGCCTTACTGGGACCACAAGTGTAATTATATGTAAATGAAGAATACATAGATGTTGGGAGGTGATCTTTCTGTTGCAATAAAGTTACTATTCAGAAAGAATGATAATAAATCTTGGTGGGACTTTAAAGTAAAATTGAAAAAAATGTTAATTTCTTTAAGTAGGGATTTTTGTTTCATCATGGGCTTGGTCCCGAGAACCGACATTGTAACTATTTTTTGCTTGTTATAGTTTTCATGCTATAACTTAAATTAGTAAGTGTATGTTAACAAAATTTGGCAGATTATCAGTAATATTACAATGTTTCATACACACAATATTAATTTTTTTTTTTATTAAGTCTTAATGTTTGTAAAGCAATATTTTTCTTATGCTTTTTTTTCTTTTCGCATGTTGCTTATTCAACATGCAAAGTATTTTTCATTTTATGAATAAAAATACTTTTATGCATCAGAAAATTTTCAA
>NW_013666636.1:228571-231596 GCF_000517525.1 Limulus polyphemus | reverse complement strand
AGACACAACCTACCTCCTTGAAATCTTGGTTTCAAAAGAAACAGGTGGTGTCCAAACAGGTTAAAATGGTTGATAGAGAGCCAATAGTGGAACATTCTAAGCTTTTGATTGGTTATGCATGTCATATATAGAAGTAAGTGTATATAAGAAAGCATTTCCAAAATTAGAAAGAGGTGGGTTGGGTGCCACTGTTTGATTTATTATGTGAGCAATATCTTAGCAAATTGAAAAGATAAGAGACTTTTATTTTATATTCCAGCTTGTCAGTATTGATAATTTTAGTTCCTAATTTGTACAAAACTATAGACTTAGTATTTTGACATCACAAACATCTACTTTGAACCAGTGCTGCATTCAACATACCATGTAACACACAAAAATTGATGTTAAACTTTTTTTTTAATATTTACTGTTAAATTAAGAATTTGAGTAATGTGTAATACTAAAACTTGAATCATAATCTACAGTTTAATACCAAATTTATTGACCTAAATTCATGAAATAGTAGTTCAATAAAATTTTGAATGCGAGTCAATAAACACGATGACATCGCCTTTCACCCGTGACCTGTCTGGAAAGGGTTAAGGTAAAGAGTACGTAAGTAAAACATATTTCTGAACTGAAGGAGACTTGCATTTAGGTTGAAATGTATTGTTTAGAAAATTCTTCCTGGCTGTGTCCAAAATGTGTAGGGAAAAATCCAGTTAATATTGATGTCTTTTAATAAAGTAATTTGTGCATGAAGATTAAACTGATTGGAAAAAGTTTTAAAGACTGTGGTAAGGAAACAACAAGTTTTACATTCTAGCAATCTGGAATGTAGTCGTCAAACTGAGTGAGCAGACCAGTAAATGTTTGCTTCCATCATACAGAGGTGGACAATAATACACTTGGGCCATGAATGTGAATGACTATATTTAACTTATATTGATTTTTCTGTAAATTTTTTTACTATTTCTAGTGGGTGAGAGGAGAGACTGTGTAGCTTTTCTTTCCACCCTTCCTTTCTCCTAAGTTTCTATTTTGCTAGACAGGTAAAAATTCTACAAGATATGGTAAATAAACTTTGAGACATATTTATATCACAAAACATTGTACATTTAATAATTTTATATCTTAGACTTTACAGTTAGTTTTTTTATTTATCTTTTTTTTTTTTGGTCCATAAATTATTGAACCATTTTTTTAATTAAATAGAATGAGAACTAAATAATATATACAATTCTGGTTTGCTATATAATGGAGGCTAACACAGTTCTTACCAGTCTGTGTTATGCATACCCAAAGGGACACATTGAGGTCCTTATGGGGTACACCAGAACTTTGAAAAGCATTAAAAAGATGCATGTCACATCCCAAATTGGAGGACAGTCTCTGTGAGTTACCAGTGTATTCAATTAGCTAGTATTCAATGCTGAATTGTATATTTTGATTTACATTTTTATTAATATGAATAATCCTTAAGTTTTTATAAATAAATTACATGGCTTAAAGGCCTGACTTAGGGTCTGATAAAAAATTGGGAACCAGTGGGGTAACACTTTAGTTTTGCTATGGTCAGTGGTGCCAGTTGTACACCTTGACATGTTCACATTTCATGGCATAAAGGATGTTGAAGTGATGTTTAATCTCTTCCCACGTATGTGCCAATTTCCAAGGTACATATATATACACTTTGGTGGTTAAGATATGGTTGTGATGGATGGGATGGCTTTCTGTCCTCTTGGGATTTATGTTTTTATACACAACTTTTCTTATTTTAAAATATTTTTCAGATTGGGTTATTTATACTTCAGGCTGTTTTTTGTTGGAAATTTAAAAAGCATTTGAGATTAATAGTTTATATAGAAAAAATCCTAATTTAATTCAAAATATTGTACTTAAACTTTTATCTGAGTACAACTTCAGCTTTATATTTTTTTGTAGTCTTCAATATACTGCCTTAAATAATTAGATGTAGAGATTTTGGTTGTGTTCTTTTGAAGTAGTGGACATCAGGAATTTTGCCAGCTGTTCAGCTCTTATTTTGTTGACTGTTTGTAAAAAAAATAAAAAATGGTAGCCACTTGAATAACAATGACAGCTTAACATTTAAAAAAAGCTCTTGCTCATTCAATTTGTTTTTATACATATTTATTGCCTTGTTCACTAGGGATGAT
Organism: Limulus polyphemus; assembly: GCF_000517525.1. Taxonomy (NCBI): domain Eukaryota; kingdom Metazoa; phylum Arthropoda; class Merostomata; order Xiphosura; family Limulidae; genus Limulus; species Limulus polyphemus. Next base: position 229,437 of record NW_013666636.1, on the reverse strand, counting down.
GTAGATCATTATTGTTTGGCTATCACAGTTTGATGGCAATGTCACAGATTTAAATTAATCATGTGGTGATTGAGGTTGAAACCTGGCTTGGTTTGCTAATCATTCTGATTTACCATTTCTTTGTTGTCTCAGAGGATTCACAAGTATATTGATTGCAATATCCATTTCATGTGTATGTATTCTGTTTCTCAATATGTTTGCTAGTAGGCTACATTAATTGTAACCATTTGATTTTGTGAATACAATTGATTCAAAATGGCTCAAAAAGTCACAACTTAAATCTTTTCAAATTAACAAATTGAATTATTTTTGCCAACAACAGAATTTCATTTAACAATTGAGCTTCACCCCTGTCCCCAGAAAGTGTACTAATACCTGGGCCTCTGCCCAACAAGTTTTGCTTCTTTTTTTTTTTTTTTTTGTAAAGATCATAAGATTACAGTTACTTTTGATATAAATATCTGATTTTGGAATATTTTTACCATCCCATACTTGTTACAGTAGTTAAATTGATACTGTTTATTTACTTTATTTTTTGTTTTAGCTGTATATGCATGAAGAAAACAAGATGAACCCTCAGTATGTTGGACCACCACAGCAGTTCACACCTCAACAAATGCCAGATCAAAGCTCATCATATGTACCAGCATCTTCTCCTAATGTGTACAATGGTCTAAATAACCAACCAGGAGCAAGTAATGATTGTTTTTTGTTTTAAATTTTATTCTTAAGTGGTACCCTGTTTCCTGTCTTTTTCACAGCTGAAGCTATGGCTAACAATTTCTGAAAAATTAAATTTTCTTCAGACACTATATAAGGACACACTAGGTTTGATTTTCATTTACCAAAATGTTTTTATTAATTAG
>NW_013666636.1:225996-227662 GCF_000517525.1 Limulus polyphemus | reverse complement strand
AAGGCTTTCATATGCAAAAGATCAGATTTTTCTTGTTGTTTTTTTTTCATCTGGCTAGCTGGTAGATTCCAAACAGGCGTATTCAAGCTTTCAGACACACCCTTCAAAGTCTAAGCTATTTAATTTTTGTTGATATTACTACTTCCTATTAAAATTTTCTCATTTTAATCATATTTTTCTATAAAAAGTATATTCATGGGTAAAGGTATCTTTTGATCAAAACTAATTTACCTTTGTCAACTGTATTTAATATAAGGTCAGAAAATTCTGTTTAAATTTGGTCCTTTTATTATGGGAAGAGTATTAGCATGGTGGAAACGGTGCAGAGAAGTCCACTAGAATGGTACCTGTTTTAAAATTTTTAAACTACGTGTATGAAGAAAGGCTCAAGAGAGTTTTTTTTTACCTTGAGTGTGGAAGAAGTAGAAGTAATCTGATTCAGATGCTTACTTATAAGAAGCTTAAGCTGGAGATAATTTGAAGTTGGTATGATAATGTTGAAAGTATGAAGTATGAGTGGCAATAAAAATAAGTAAGAAATCCAGATCCAGACTTGTTTTTTAGGCCTTAAACTATATTTCTGTTGGGGACTGACCTGCTAAAAGTACTATCACTCACATTTTTGGAGTAATTTTTTTTTTCTTGTTTTGTGGAAATACTTAGTATGAAATGGCTCTGAGGATCAAATGAGAAGTGATGGGGATGATGTATTCTGAAACCCACTTCTGGTGATTAATGGACTTGAAACTGTAAGCTGTAAGGTGAAATAAAATATTCTATAACTTTGAATGTACTGAGTTTATGTTCATTAAAATTGTGTGATTTTAACATAAGAGGGAGCACTGTTATAAACAAAAAAACTAGCAGAAACTTTTCATTGGCCAAAAAAACTGAAATGTGATTTTCAGGCTGAGAATAAAAATTTTTATTCAAGTTATAGTTCATATTTCAGTTACATACTCTCTGTATCATTCTGACTAAATACCAGTAAATTTATTATGACATGCACATTTAACAATTAATTTGAAAATATACAAAAAAAATGTTGTACTCCCTATATGACTACCCATTTGCACTTGTCTACTAGGTGCTCCCTAGGCCTAAGCTGGAGTGGTCCTTAAAAATGTCATGTTTTAAAAAAACTTCTTATACTTTAAAAATCTAACCTATGTAAAAGCCAATGTGTGTCATGTCACATCATGCTTGATTTCTCAAAATAGGAGGAATCATAAAACCAGATAGAATAGTTCAATTACTGTGTATCCTTTATGAATTTAGTTAGGGGGATACAAGGGGCCACGAAACCTTATAAGTGTAATGAGTGTTGGTAAAATGAGCCTAAAGTAAAGACATAGTCTGGGATCATCTAGCCTAGAGCCAAGTGCATAAAATTTATCATGAAAGTAAAAATATCGATTCCATTTTCAACTTAAATCGTTTCTGAATTAAGGTATTTTCTGTTATATTATCAACATTTTAAATAGAAAAAACCTCTCTAATGAACAGAGACTGTAAATTAAGAAATCAACAGATATTTTTCCAGTTTTGTTGTCTATACATTTCATGTTATACTTTCAGTACATAGCTAACAACAATATTAGGTTATACTTTTGTTGCTAAGCAACATGACATAAAAGCCATTGTTGGAAGGTAGTGTTACCAAAAT
>NW_013666636.1:217184-225844 GCF_000517525.1 Limulus polyphemus | reverse complement strand
CGAATTCATTTCATGAATGATCTTAATTTTGATTGGCTCACAAAGGAATTTACCAACATTTGACTGCCTCAGCTGCGCTTTTTGCCTCTTTGTTGGTAAACCTTGATTTTACACAATTTATTTATTTCAGTTAATTATGATAATGTGAGGTTAGGGTATACTAGGGGGTGGTGGTGGTAGTACTAGCCCTGTCATTTTTGATGGGCTATATGCTAGTATAATTTATAATACCTAAGGACATCAGTTTCTAGAATGTACATTTTCAGGTAACAAACCAAGAAATTCATATAGTTAATGATTTGTTGATTTCTCAATCCAACAATGAAATAGAAACTTGAGATTTGGTAGTTTTATTTGTATTAAGTATTGTTTGTATTTGTACAAAAATATTTCACTGAAAATTTGTAGTAATATTATGGAGCACAACCTTGAACTAAGGTAACTATGATGTGTTTTTTTATTTTTTAAATTACACATTAGTGGCAGTATTAGAAATAGAATAAATTTGAATATTTAAACGGTTTATAATACTACTTAGCAAACAGTGAGATTAATGAGCTTCTTCCCTAAACACTTAAAACATTTCTTTAGATGTCAGAATTAATATATGGGTGATTCTGGAATCTTTTTTAGGAGATATTTAGTGCTCGGGTCTCTTAGTTCTTTATAACAAAATCTGATAATCATCAATTAAAATATTTTCTTTTCATAAGCTACACTGTCTTTGGAATCTGTCAATGTTGTTATATCTCTAACAACTGGTAACCTGTGGTTTATAATATGGAGTTTACAAAAGCAAATACAGAGATTATGTAATAAATATGACAGATACTTTTCAAAGTTACAGCATTTCTTCTAGATCTACACAAGTAGCACTTATCAGTAATGCCATCTTCAAATCTCCACATGACTAAGTAATTATTATTAAGTTTTTGTTTAACAGTTCTGTCAGTCTAGTCAGGGTTAACTACTGTACTTGTGTCCCATATACCATATGTGCCACAATTATACAATTTATTTTATTTTTTGTATGTATTCCCTTAAGATCAGCTTCATGTACAAAGTTTAGTACTAAATGGGCTTTGTATGATCATTTTTAATATTTCTCCATTCAAACGTTTTCATCCAAAATGTAGTCATTCTGTCATATACGTCTATGTACAGGGAATATTAACCTAATTCATCGTAAAAATAATCACACTTGGAGTACTATTCTGTCTTTATTCTGTGTACTTTATTTTAATATATTCAGATTTGTACACGTGTCTAATTAGATCAAGTAAATGTCTAAAATCATTTGAAATAGCCCAAGACACATGAAAAGAATTGTTCAGTAGAGCCTGAAGATTCAATTTATGCAAATTATTTGACCTAACTTGCATATATGATAATGTAACAATTCCAATGTGGCCACCATATTTGAGAAATTTGTATTTTATTCTTTTTTCTTCTGATTTGACCATTTAATAACACATCCACTTTTGGACACATATATAATACAAAAGCCTTGAATCCCAAATTATTTTAGGGTTGTACTGTTTCAAAACACTTCACACTTTGAATGCAGTTGTCAGTTCACCCAATGCCAATTCCTTTTTTTGGACCAAATGGTTTTGCCAATTTAGGAATTATATCAGTTAGTGAATGCACCTTGAATAATTGGTCATGACAAGATGTACCACTGTGTTTAATTCAATACATGAGCGATATCTCAGCAAATAGAAAAGATAGGAAGATCTTATTTTATATTCTAACTTATCAATATCGGTAATTTGAGTTCCTAATTCGTATGAAACTATAGACTTAGTATTATGACATCACAAACATCTAATTTGAACCAGTGTTGCATTCAATATACCATGTGACACATATTTTTAATATTTACTTTTAAATTAAGAAATTGAGTAATGTATGATACTAAAATTTGAATTATAATCTACGGTTTGATGCCGAACTTATTGGCATAAATTTATAAAATAGTAGTTTAATAAAATTTTGAATGTGAGTCAACAAACGCGATGACATGGCATTTCACCCTTGACCCATCTGGAACCTGTTATAATTTTCTTTATTGTTGCAGTCTAGTATTTTTTGCACAATTAGTATTTATTCAAGTAGAAAATCTTAATATTATAATAGGGCATTATCTTCAGTATTGGAATGTATTCATACAGAGTTTGGGTCCAAAGTAAAGTTCCTTATAATCTTCTTGTTGTTACATTATCAACTGTTTTTAGATTTTGATAAAATTAATGTGTCCTTTTTCAATCTTCCTAACCTCAGTACCTGAGTATGGAATGCCTCTTACTGGAAAGCCTTTGCCATATCAAAATTATGGTGTTTCATCTACCTACAGTCAAAATGGTTTAATGCCACAAGGGCAGCAACAACCTTCACATTCAGGAACTCTGATACCAAAGCCCATAGCTATGACAGTACCAGAACCACAGTTTCCTTACCAAGGTCCAGCACCTTTAGTCTCTGACCAGGTAAAATTTCATGCATGTATGAAGTAAAAACTTGTATAATATTCTCTTTCTGACTTGTTAATTTAATTTTTAACATTTAACTGAAAATATATTTTCATTCAAAAGTTTGATGCATTAATTTTTTATTTCTCAGGTAACTCGACAAGTTGGTGAACTAAGTATTGGACCATCAAATCTTCAGAGGCCGCCATCAAGTGTAGCAGCATCTCAAGGAATGGTTTCATCACAAAGGCAAGGAATTGGAGGACCTCAACCATCTTTTGCTGTTGGCCCACCACCACCTCGACAGATTACTCCTGGCCCATCACATAGATTTCCTGCTACTCTTGCTTCTCAGCATACACTAAGTGGTAGCAGTTTTCCAGCTTCTTATAGTTATTCAGCCCAGTATGGTCAACCACCAAGGTCTTATGCTCCTCCAAACCCAGTGGCTCCTGTGGCACCTCCTCAGCTCTCAAGTACACAATATTCTCCTCTGGTGGGAGCTGGTCAGCCTGTTGGGCCAGGTGTTTCATCGTCTTCTAGCATGCTTGTTCAACCACAGAGTACACAGTATCATCCCATACCAGGAAGTGGACCATCTCTAGTACCAGGTGTACCCCCATCTTCTGGTGCACCTCCACAGTATCCTCCTTTTTCAGGAGCTGGTCAACCTTTGGGATCAAGTGTTTCTTCTCTTCACCCACAACAGGGTCCTTATCATGGAGCTCTCCACCCTGTAGCCAGTCAGCCACTGACTTCCATATCAACACTTCCACCCTCTAGTCAGGTGAATGGTCCAGTATCAGGTGCTCCACTGACTTCAGGAGTGCCCTCCATACAGTCTCGGTATCCATATACACAAGCCTCCCAACAACAACCAGCTGCTATACAGTCTCAGTATCCTCCTGCTGCACCAGGAATGCCTCAAAATCGAATGGGAGCTCCAGTTGCTCCTCAACAGCCTAGACGGTTAGATCCTGATCAGATGCCAAGTCCGGTCAGTATGATCATATCTTTCATATTAAAGCTAGCATGTTTAATTTTGTCCTGCTGCATTGAGTAGGTCAAAGTGCATGTCACAACCTTTTACAGAGTTACATTCAAAATTTAAGTACTTTATTTTCAATTTATATGAATAAATTTAGCATCAAAATGTAGTTTATAAACTGAATTTTAATATTATTTTAGTTTTAAGTTCTTAATTTTATAAGGGAATATTTAAAAATCCTCAGTCTCCCTAGTATGAGAACTATAACATTTGCTGTCTAGATCTTCCTTCTCTAATTTACTTACTATCCCTCCAAGAAGTACCAAATTTTACATAAATTACTTGTTAAAATGTGCACATTACTTGAGCAAAGCATGATTTTTATAGCTTTCAATTGTATTTGTTTATGGAGCCATAAACTAGAAAATCGGACCTACTTGCCACACCAACCTGACGCATTCTCTCTTTAATGAATTGCTAATAGTTTTTTGATGCTTTATATTATTTATAACCAATGGAAAGCCAAAGTTTTAACCTATCAAATGATGTATTATATTACATTGTTTTCTGTATAGAGAATTGTCTATCTCACTATCAATTCAACCTTTATCTAAATATAATAATTGAATTTCACAACTAGCCCAAATTTGTATTTAAAACTCAAAAGCATGTGAGAAACTTTTGGATTTCTACTATGCATAATTTTTTTTGTAACTGTTTTGCCTGTTAAAACAACTTTGCTTTTGATTGATATCTGAATACTGAAATCAGTTTAAACATTAAATGCAAAAAGTGTATATTAAAAATATAATTGGAAGAAAGATCTTATAATTTTATCCTGTGTTGTTAGTAAAAGAATAAGTGTGAGAGCAGACTGAAAATTCATTTGAAATTATTCTGCCCTCCAGATTCAAGTTGTAGATGATGACAGAAAGCAAAGAAGTGGTACATTTTATACAAATACAAAAGGACAAGTTCCACCATTAGTTACCACTGATTTTCTTGTTCATGACGAAGGTAAATTTTTAATATCATTAATACTTGTGTAATTTTAAATAAAATGATAAGGGTTTCATTTTCTTGGAAATGGTTGTAATAAATGAAATTTTATAATTTTTTTTAATGTAAAAGATGTGATGATAGGAATAGACTTAATGACACAACAGACTTAATGTTTACTAAAAAATTACTAAGTTTCATGAAAATTCGGAGCTATAGTATGTATAGTCTCATATTTCCAAGGTTTAAGAAAACTGATGCAGATAATCAAGCCTCAAATAACTAACCAATAAATCCTTTCTTTTATCTCATGGGGAGTAAATAGACATTTTATGCTCAAAATCTTTCAAGCAATGTAAAGCCATAGACCCATTGTATTAAAGGTGTTGAACCCTGTCATTATCAGGGGGATTGAGCTCTTCACAGAAGCTTATGTATGTCTCCAGTCCAAAGTATGTACACAGTTCTATGAACCTCCAATCTACCTATGACATTTGCAACTGTGTTTGGAGTATGCTGTAAAGCTCAGACCACTGTCATAGCATCCCATTTGGCAATGTGTCTTCATGCCTTCATAGGCTTTACTTTTGCAAATATGTGGTTTTCTGTTTCTATTTTTGGCCTACATATCCAGGCAAAGTTGACAGAATAGAGTGACATAAGATGATGTTACTGAATCTGACTGTTTTATTCTGCCTTGGCTTGTTACCATCCCCTAACTTTGATCTTTCTTTGGGTCACGTGAAGAAGTCAAATAATCCTGGCTTAAAAGTACCAACTTCTCTTTCTGCCCCCATATTTATGGATAGATTGAAACCAGGTGACTGTAGGCTCTGCTGAGTTGTATGCAATATCATTTGCTCTGGACCGTATAGAAGCTAAATATTAAATTTATTGTAAATGTTATACCAACTTGCTTAGCTCTTTCAAGATCCTTGAATTGCTTATCATAAGTTTTCAATAAGTTCTGTTGGATGTTCAGGAATGACTGGCAAATTTTGTACTATCATCTGTTTCTACTTAGTTTTTTTTCGATTCTTGGTCAAATTGTAAACTAAGAGAATAAACTTTCTTATAAAATGGCCAGATCAGCTTCCACATGCAACATAACACCTTTGCCAATTTCTAAATAGTGTTATCAACCACTCCTCTTACGTGTAGCAGATGTACTGTGGATGACTTACCATTACATTTTTCTTTACTCTTTTTATAACTTGATTTTCAAGCCTGTCATCAAGGTAAGGTTTCATACAAATTGACAAGCAATTGAGGGTAAGCAACAATGCAGCAAGCTTTTCCAGTTATAACTATAGCTGATTGGCTGCTGACTTTGTGTGGAAATATGAAGGATGAAGGTGTCCTCACAAGGCTCTGCATTGTCTACAGTTTTATTACACATTGTTTTCTCTTACAAGTAAATGGCACAAAAATGTGTGAGCAATATGAGACTCAAGTCACAATTGCCTACATATTACTTACATGCCATTGCTATGAAGCAAGGAATGGTATCAGTTTTTTACTTGTAATCTACCTTTAACATTGGACTGTCATTAGTAATGGTGACTCTCTCTTAATTATATCTTTATGGGTGATAAGCCTTTAAAATTTCTGTTTTCCTTTTTTAATTATACTCCTTTCATTTCTTGATGGTGTAAAATAAAATCACCTAATTTAGCTAACTGTTTGATATAGCCTCTCTACGTTATTGCACCAAAACCTGATACCAAACTATTTAACTAGATCTTAAGTATAGTTATTATATGTGTTTTGTCCCATGATAAACATGTGGCAGAACTGAATATATTGTACTAATGATTGCTGTAGTGTAAGCTGAACACGTACATCATTTGTAAGATTGGTTCTAAAGTTCAATCATAGCCAGGAATCTGAAGATAGTTTTAAACATTCAAAGGTTCAGTTGGCATTCGAGCAGTTACAGATTTTTCTTTTCTTCTTTTTATTTTTTTTTTTCTTTTGGAGGGATAAAGTCAAATCCTTTCTTCAATTTTTAAAAAAATTTATATTTCTTACTACACAAAGCATGCCTAAACAGTTAATCTGTATCCTAAGTATCTTTGTATATGTACATATAATAATTTGATAACTGTGTTTAAAATCATATTGTAAAAAGCATTCTAGTTTATGAGGAAAAAAGGAGCTAATGAGGATCAATCAATGTTGGGATTTATATAGTGATCTAGTTTGTGAAAGTAAAATATAAATATGTGTAATGCATACTCTTTACATGTAAAACATATTTTTCTTGTAGGAAACTGTAGTCCTCGTTTTGTAAGATCCACAATCTACAGTGTCCCTACAACATCTGAAATGTTGAAACAAGCAGCTGTACCTTTTGCCATAACAATAAGTGCATTTGCCAAACTGAAAGATGGAGAAGTGAGTTTTGTAATTGTTTTCTTTTCATTTTTCAGTAGAATTTATGAATTAAAGATTTTAATGAATAAGAGGAGGATTTATTACTTGTTTGAACCATTCTTCACAAATATAATAAATATTTTAGATTAAGTTTAAATTTCAGTGTTTGCAGTTACAATGATTGCTGGAATAGTCTGTTATATAATACATAAGATCATATTCCAAGTTTGTAAATACTGTATCACATAATTAGTAAATGGTTAATTTTATTTTTGTAAGACTTAATGTTTATATGATTACAGTATCTTCAGATCAAAAACTAGAATATCGATATCAAATAAAGAAAAGTGTATAACCTACTGTTAAGTCATTTTAATGATAAGTTCCAATGAACTTTCCATTAAGTATAATTTAAGATGCACAAAATAACCTACACAGTCAGCATGTAGTTGCTTTACATTCCACTTAGGTATCTTGTTGGTTACCAAAGGGCTTGAGTGTAAAACAGTGAGGGAAACCATATATTAACATTAGGTGGGATGCCAATAAATACTTTCCAACTCATTTTATTCCCATACCTTACACGTGACAATTTTGAATGACAATGGGAAACATTTGTCCCAGTTGCAGTGTAAGGGGGTGGGAGCACTGGAAAATGTACGTCCCAGCTGTGGTCAAATGGTTACGGTCATCTAAAGTTCTCACCTTATATAGATGTTGATCTTCAGGTTTCAACTATATTTCAGATTGAACTAATGTTTTCTTGGTCATTTAAAAATGTATTATTTAGAAAACTTGAAATAATTTGTTACATGGTTATTGCACCTAAAAGCATTCTTTTTATTTAGGTTCTGCAAAAGACTTAGCAGTTTGAATCATTTTAGATTAGTTTAAGAAATCTACATACAAATTAAGTATAATTCTTCAAGTACACATCTTGCATCATGAACATACATTTTTATCCTCTTGAATGTATCCTGTATTTTTGTCTTTCAGCATTCTCCTCCTGTGTCTGATTCAGGTGAGACTGGTCCAGTACGTTGTATTAGGTGTAAAGCTTACATGTGTCCTTTCATGCAGTTTATAGATGGAGGTAGAAGATTTCAGTGTGTCTTCTGCAAAGGAACATCAGAAGGTAGCTCATTTGAGGCTTATCTGTAAGACTGAAGAAAACTTCAAGTAATATTTGTAAGAATGTGAGAACAAACGTTGAAACAGATGTCATTTGGTTTATGAAGTTCACTACTAATCCACAACATGTCTAAATATAACCTTTTGTATTGATATGTTTTTCCAACAGAAACATAAAACTTAAATTATATTTATCATTAACTGTGAGAATTGTTTTTCAAACTTGTGAGAGTGATTTAAAAAGTCATGAGAATCCAAGACTATAGTTAGCAGAAGATTTAGATAGTTTCAGTGTTACCACTTCCATCTCCCTGTAACAAGTGTTAGTTGTTTTTCCAAGAGAATATTACTTGTAGTCATCTTATTCAAACTGTAATCAGGCAGGCCAAAAGCTTTAATAGGGATAATGTCAAACATAGGCTTACTAAGTTCAAAACATACATTTGGTTAAAACAGTAAGTTGCAGAGATATTTATTTTAACAAAAATATCTCCAAAACGTTTATATTTTACTATCATGTAACATTTAAATTATCTTTGTCACAAGTAGAAAAATTATTGAAGCACACATACAAATATATGATTAGACAGACAAATGGCAGTGTTTTGTATTCATTGAAATATTTCTTACTTACTGTTTGGCATTTTAAAATTTGCTTAAAAACAATATCTTAAAGTTTATATTTTTATCTTTTG
>NW_013666636.1:205511-216973 GCF_000517525.1 Limulus polyphemus | reverse complement strand
ATATATATATATATATATATATTATTGGTTATACTCTTTGAAGTATACACATAAAATTGTTATTAGTTTATGTATTTTAAATGACTAGACTAAACATTTGTAACATTTGGGTAGGCCTAACAAGCAGTGAATAACTCCAATCACAATTTGCATTGCTTTTACGTATATTTAGTAGTGAATTAAAATAACTTTGTCTTGTATCATGAATTACTAAAACTAGCAGAAACACTGCCCTATGGGTGGCTGTTTGTGCTAACAATTACTAATTGTAGTATTCATACCTCATTAAAAAAATTTAGAAAAAAAAGTGAACATTTTCTAAAAAAAGTTGTTATAATTGGAAGTACTGCATGGGAAAAGTGTTTGGATTGTGCTCTTTAGTCGTACAGAGCTCAATTTTTATAAATTTTACTGATATAAACTGTAATGTTTTTATATTAAAAGTGTTACCATTTATTGAAAAATTGAGTTATTTTAAGAACTCCAGTTTCTCAGTACTACATTTAAAAATTACATCAATAAAGATATAATCAAACTGTCATGTACAATACTAGTGAATGTTTACGTACATATATAAACATGAAATCTTAGTTAAAAATGATAATACTCATTTATTGTTTAGGTTTATTTACAAATATTATTTTCGGGTCTTGTATATTACTTGAAACCATGAGGAGAGTATGTGATTATTAAAAAATTAAAAATAGATAAAATTTGAATTTTATGGACGATACGAAGTTTTTGGGAGTTCAAAATAATGTACTAAAACATAAAAAGTAATAAGTTCAAATCTGGAGCAAATATAAATATTGTAATAATTTCTTATAAATACCAAGTTGCTTAACTTTATATTCAGCCCTTCAGTTATGTCATGTGCTATAATTTCTCTTAATTGTTAAATATTTCTTATCTTATTTATCCTATATGTTATTTTGATTTTAATTTTTTGCTATTTGGCTCATTTTTTTCTTTCTGTAGTTCCTCCAGAATATTTTTCTCATCTTGATCACATGGGACAGAGAACAGATAAGTTTCAGAGACCTGAGCTGTGTCTGGGATCATATGAATATTTAACTACAAAAGATTACTGCAAAGTAATACACATCTTTAAAATTGTTGTAGTACTTTAAATAATAATTATCATAATAGCTATAATTTCAGCTGAATTTATATAAGATGCAAAAATAAACTGAAAAGTTTAGGACTGTATAAATTGTTAAACTGTCATAAATTTTCTCTAAAGCTATGATTTGCAAAAGAAAATATATTTGAATATATACTGGTATTTCTGTGTAGTAACTTAAGAGTTTAATCTTACACCTAGATTATCATATATTCTAAGTAATTGCTTTATTAACACTTTCACTATGGGCATCTTTTCTGCTCATGTCACGAGGTTTGAGTGAGTTACATTCAAAATTTAACTACTTTCTTATCATGGTATATGGATAACAAGAAAACATAGTTAGTAACCCAAATCTTAATAGTATACAATTTTGTGTTCTCAATTTTATAAGGCAATATTAAAAACATTCCCTAATTTCCCTTAGTATGAGAATTTACATTTTATCTCTGGTCGTCCTATCTTCTCTAATTTATTTACCACCTTTCCAAGAAGTCCAAAATTTAATATAAGTCTTTATAATGTTGTCATTGCTCAAGCAAAGCATAATTTTTTATAGCCTTCTATTTTATTTAGTTACAGAGCCATAAAATAGAAAATCAGACCCCTCTTGTCGTGCCCACCTGTCACATCCTCTCTTTCACAACTTGTCAATAGTTCTCTTTGACGATTAATATTATATTATTTATAGCCAATAGGAAGCAAAAGTTTCAATATACCAATTGTTGTATTATATTATGTTGTTTTCTGTACAGAGAATTGTATATTTCACTTGCAGTTCAAATTTTATTCCTATGGGAAACACATCAACGAGCTTAGCCGAGTTTTTAACAGCTTTTCTTGCCTGGTTAGAAATCCAAAAACATTGTGAGAGTTATGGGACATTTGCTTTATGAATGTTATTATTCTGTGTTCTTTGGTGCATTATTTAATAAAAAAAATATTTACTGTAGTAGTACGATTAGTATTAAAAATAAATAAAAATAAGGTTAAGTGTCATCTACAGTTGACAACAACAAAAAGATAACCGAAGTACTTTATTTCTTGTTTTTTATGTGTATTCTTTATTTATTATTATTATAAAAGTAACTAAAATGTAAAAATTAGAAACTTTTTAGGTTAGATAAAGTAAAATGAAGAATAGTAATAACAAATTTTCATGAAGTACACTTGTGAGTAGCACGTGTGTAATGTAATTTGATAGAGTAATGTGAGCTATATGTTCGCCAAGTGATTTACAACTTATATGGTGCAAATATTAGTTAGATATGGTTCAAAGGGTGATAAAATTAAAGCATATACAGATGAATACTGTTACAAGTTTAAAGCAATTTAGGATAAACAAGTGTAGTTTCTTGTTATGATTTGAAGTCATTCTAGAAAGGGTAACTTTGATTTGTTTTTGTTGGTTATTGTGGTTCATAATAGGGATTGTAAGGAATTACACAAAACCATAATAGAACACTTGGGCAAAAAACACCTTAAACAGTGAAAATTCAGTTCCAACAATGCTTTAAAACCCTTACTATTGACTGCTAAGGCTGTACACACATAAAAATTATGCAAGGATTACAAGTCTTTTATAGAGAAAAAATCTGAATTTTTAATGAAGTATTTTTACTAAACATTTCTCCATGAATATGTGGAGTGAAAGTGATTTTCATGTTAGTATTAAAATACTTCATCTGAAAATTGTCATATTTCATTTGTGCAATCTTCAGAATAAATTTAAAACGTTTTTTTTGTTTGTTTTTTCAGTAAAACTTTACATTTTATTTTCAATACACTAGCTCGATACGGGGTATATGAAGTTGACCGAACTTGTAACTACCATATAAAAAAAATATAAAATAAGTCCAAATTACTCTTCCTTTTTAGAATTACTTCAGTTTGTAACAGGAAACTAGATTTGTTATCCTAAATACCTTAAAACCAGTAACAGTATACATTGATTTCTACTTAAATTTTATTATTTTATTGCCACTGGAACCCCTGTAACTGATAATCCTGCCACACAAGTTGTAAATCACTCGACAAACATGTAGGTTACAGTTATCTTATCAAATTATGTAATGCACAAGCTCTTCTAGCTGTTTACGAGTGTACCCTGAGAAAAAACTTTCATTATTTATTTTTATCTAGCCTAATAAGTTTATAATTTTTAAATTTTAGTTACTTTTATAATAATAAATAAAAAAAAAATACACATGAAAAACAAGAAGTATAATACCTACTTGGGTCCTTTTTTTTCTATCTACTGTCAATGAAACTTAACCCTACTTGTTTATATGAATGGTACTACTGCACTAAATAATATTTTATTTAATTAACTAATGCACAGTATAATAACATGTAAAAAGCAATCGATATCCTATAAGTATCATAATTTTTCTGGCTTTCTATCTATGCAATAACAGCTGTTAAAAATTCAGCTAAACTTGTAGATGGGTTTCCCATGGGAATAAAGTTTGTACTGGAAGTGATGTAGACAATTTTCTGTACAGAAAACAATGTAATATGTCATTTGATAGATTAAATCGTTGGTTTTCTATTGGTTATATATAACATAATATTAAACATCAGAAAGAATTATTGGATATTTATGAAAGAGAAGATGTCACAGGTGAACATGGCAAGTGGGTCTGATTTTCTGTTTTATGGCTCTTTAACCAAATAAGATTGAAGGCTATAAAAATTATGCTTTGCCTGAGTAACAACAATAATATAAGAAGTAAATGTCACATTTCTTACACTAGGGTGAGATTGAAAACTTTTTAAAACATTTCCTTATGAAATTAAGTACTTAAATTTATATATCATCAAAATTTGATTTATTAGTTTTCTTATGCCAAGTTTATTCATATACATTGATAATAAAGTAGTTTAATTAAATCTTGAATGTAACTTTCTAAAGTCATGAAATTTGCACTTTGACCTGCCTGTAGCAAGGGGGTTAACCAGATAATTCAAGTATTGATAAACAGAAAATGAATAATTAAAATTTCTATGTTTTTAACTTAATATTTTGTAAATTGCATTATATTCCAAATATAGTAACAGTTTTTTTTTTGTTTGTTTTTTTTCTATTTCTTTCAGAATGGAGTATTACCTAAGCCTCCTGCATTTATTTTCATGATTGATGTTTCATACAACAGCATCAGAAATGGAATGGTGAAGCTACTTTGTGAAAACATGAAAGAAGTTTTGGCTTTTCTACCGAAGTATGTATTTAAATCATCCAATAAGAATTTAACTCTAATTCAGTACCCTATATCTTGCTACAGTTGATTTATGAGGGCTTGAATGTGCCTAATGAACAAAATATGTCAACTGCCCTGTAGAACAGGTGACCAATGAAAACCATAGAAGTGTAGGTTTGAAACAATCGCAACATCTGGTGTCAATTTCCAGTATTATAATTTACAAAATTGACATTGACAAGTATATTCAGTCTATGGAAAGAAAATATGGGTTTAATTTCAGAAGTAAGCAAGCAAGCAATGGCTGTCAAATCTATATTAGACAACAAAAAAATTTCATAGTCTTACAAACAGGATAAGGAAAACAAGAATTTATTCATGTTTTCCAATGGCTTTACCCCATAATGCATTGAGGCTATTTATTCTGGTTTGATATGTTTTCACATTTGGTGTATTCTAGTGATTGGAGATAGGCAGAAATATAAAAAATAAATTATTCGAGTTAGTAAGAAATCGTATCTTTGTCTCTTCTTATTTGCTTAGGAAATCAACATGGCTTTCCTGTAACATTCAATTTCAAATAATTTTTAAAACATGAAACAAGAAAAAATGATTGAAAAGCCAGGCTGGTATTAAACTTATTTTCAAAGAATGTCATTTGGAAATTTTGTTCTTTAGAGAAAAATATTATTTAGTGTTTGCAAGTGTATCTTAACATTTAAGTGTTTGTTTTTTTTTACTTTTTTAAAATTAAAAATGCTACTTCATAGTCATTGCTCTCTCTTGACAAAACTAAGTTTTACTAGTGTTTACATTTTGATTTTTATTGTTAAAAAATCTAAGTTCTTAAGTAAGGTGAAAAAAGAAGTTATGATAGAATACCAAAAACAGAGTGAACTTTGAGCCCAATAATTTATAGTGGGGAGACTGTAAAGGTTTGTATTAGTTTGTCTTGTAAGCTTTTTCACTACTATGTTATTTAAATAAATGATAATCCATAAAATATTTGTTTTATTTACCTATACTAAAAGTAAGAAAATAGTTATTGATAATTAAAAAGACCATTGATTGTGTTTTTTATATTTTGTATGTGTTTATGTTGATATTACGAACTTGTTTGTCTTGAAACATGATTGATATATGTTACAGAGAAGTAGGAGCACCAGCATCTGTTGTTAAAGTTGGGTTTGTCACCTATAGTAATGTTGTTCATTTCTACAATGTCAAGGTAATTTTTAGATCTCTCTAATTTAGTACATATTTTTTGTGATTAATTTATTTGCCATTTTCCAGTTAGAGAAAAAAAATGATAGAAACTGCAATTTACTTTTAAATAGTTTTAGACCACATTTGATTTTATTTCATATTTTTTAACTTTTAATTTCACCATACACTGATGATTTTGCTACAGCCAGTGTTAGGGTAGAAAAAATAAAGTGTCAAGTCTTACAAAAAAAAATGAGTTTCTGGAGGCTATTATGCAAATGAAATATCAAAGTTGTAAGATGAAGAGAAATATTTTATTCTTAGCATGATAATCACCTTTACTAAATGATGTATAATGCTACGTTGTTCTCGGTACAAATTTTTAGTTATTCAGTCTATGGATTGAAAATTGCTCTTGCCCAGTTGAGATCAAGGAGCTAAGGGAATTAATTATAGGACATTGTTTGCTTTATGTGTGTTATTATTCTGTGTTCTTGGGTGTATTTTTAGATAAGTAAAAATTATTTAATGTACTAGTATCATCATGGCATTACTTTACAACATTCAATATGGAAACTTGAGCTACAAAAACATGAACAATTATTTGTGTATGAAAACTAAATAGAAATTAGAGGAGTTTCAGATAAAGTTTATTTAACTCTTTCACTGTGGCTGGGACATATATTTTCTGCAGTGAAAGGGTTAATAACAGCTGATTGAAACATCATCCTAGCAGATTTCAATCGTACCCAATTTAATTTGACATTGTTTCTGAAAAAAATTAATATCATAAGATGACATGCTGTGTTTTTTTGCACATGTGGAAGATAACCTTTTTTTTAATGGAAATTTAAGTGCATTAAATAAGTGTCTTTGAAAGAAATATTGCTGTGTTCTTTTGGAACTTCTTTTTATAACAGTATAATACCACATGTCATTATTTGAGTTAAATTGTTTCATAACAGACATGCTTTAGAATGAAGAAAAATGATTATCTCCAATGTTTTTATAATACAAATATTGTAGTCTGTTCCAGTATGCAGCAGAAGATTTTCTTTTTTTTCTTAGGGAAACCTGGCCCAGCCTCAGATGTTGGTGGTTCCAGATGTCCAGGAAATGTTTGTTCCACTCTTGGATGGCTTCTTAGTGTCTGCAGAAGAGGCAGAATCTGTAATAGATAGGTATTGTCAAGCTTCTCTAACCAGTGCTATTAACTCTTTCATTGCCTTGTTTATAGTGTTGTATAACTACTTTAATCTCATATATTTCCTTTACAAAATAATTTTTTGAGACAATTTCCCACAATATTTTGCAAATGCTCTCAAATTGTGAGAAGTATTAAGTAAAATAATTATTCATGCATTTATTTCCAGAATATCAAATTAATATGAAACATACATGATTCATTTTAATCAATTAAAAAAGCTGACTTTATTGCATACTCTTTCATTTACTTAACAGCACATTTGTCTTGGTTAAAACAAAGGTTGTATAATGTGTCCCATGTATATGCCTGTGGCAGTGCCTTAGAGGGGAACATGTACTTGTTCATGGCAGTGAGAGTTGAACACCAAAATAACATCTTCACATGCAGCAAAGATATGAGATGAATTTGAAAGTGTACAGCAGTGTTAACAACAATAGTTTTGTACTTGTAGCAGCAGAAGAAGCATTATATGTATTTCAAAATTATTTGACGATAACTGGATTATGATAAATATTTGTACCTTACTTCTCTTGTGCCACTATTTCATCTTGTTATTAATATAAACATTTTGTTACTAGGTTAATTTGAAATATCATCTATTTTAATAAAAAATCATTGTAGTGGGTCTATGATGTTGAACCCAAGTAGAAAAGTTTAAAGGAAGTATAAACATGTACATTTGATGGGTAATTAATTTCATTTTAACTTTATTTATCCCTTTAAAGCTCATTAATTAGCAGGTATAATGCTACCTCTTACCTTGTATTAATAAAAATTAATAACTCATAAAAATTAATAACCATATCTGAAACACAGACACATGGTATAACTATGGGACCTTTTAAAATATAAATTTTATTTTATTTTGGTCAATTTATGTTTCATAATATAATAAAAACCACCATATAAATTCTGATTAAGAAGTTAGCACACAAAAGTTGTAATGGTTTTGACACGAGACCCAAAACTTGAGTGCTTTCGAATAGTTCACTATTCTTCTTCAGGAGAATTGAATTATTCTCTTCAAGAAGAATAGTGAACATTTCAAAAGCATTTAAGTTTTGTGTCTCATTTAAAAACCACCACATAACATAGCTATTTACTACACCATTACAAATAACCCAGGTGATTGTTGTCTTGGAAGCCAGTTTTCATACAACACCATAGTAAGCCTAATGATGTTATGTGCTAGGGCACTGATGAAAGAAATGGTGCAGTAAAGTGCCATCTAAAGTATTAAAACTCATGTAATTAGATAGTATGTATCTCTCTCTCTGTTTTATACTTAAGTTATATATGTCATTCTTATGCTAACTTGTGTACATATGCTCAAAAAATGTAGTATCTCTACCTTTGCTTGTGGGGAAAAAATGTGATTCTAGCATTGATCAACTTAATGATGGCCTTGAATTACATAATTTGTGAGTTCTTATGAACAGCAAATTAACTGCTGAGACAATTATTTCAGTAAAATAAATGAACATGGAGGGAAACTCATTCAGTTAATTTATTACCTATTTGTGACTTATAAATAATAAAAAAAATTGTATTTTACAAGACAAAAAGGCCCTAATTAACCTCAAGATGCCCATATACAGCATAAGTAAAAGTACCTATTAAAATGTTGTGTTGTACTCTTGGTTTCACTCAGAGCTGTAGCTCTGAGCTACTTATAACACACATTGCGAAAAGTAATTGCTGAGCATTTCAGTCATGCTGAGAGCCATTCAACAGTAATATATCGTAAATCTATCTATTTATTCTTTAATTTTTGTCACATTTTGAAATGTGAACGATAGTGTGATTAATTCATAACAGTTTATTGGAGAAAATCCTGCTTGCAAAATAAAATTTGGCATAAACATTATTTGTGCCTGTTCTCCCGTAATTTCAAAAGTGAATGATATTGCGGCTGCCATAAACAAGAGACAGATGAACAATCGGACACCACGGTTTGTAATATATAAGAAATTGTACATTGTTTTCAAATCTGTTGTAACTAAGTAACGAAGGAAAGAAGCCATATGACATATTGCATGAAAGAAAAATAAGCCCAGGTTTCAGACAATATATTTACAATTTTGTCAACTTTAGAAATTCGAAAATTATAAAACCTGTGGATGGTTGAATTGCACAGTTCTTGATATCATCAACTTCAAACATTCACTGCTTTTAAACTATTTAAGCTAAATATAAGCCTCATATAAATGAAATTTATTAAGCTTACAGTTTAGTTTCATTCACCAACAAATTGTATCTGCATATGTGGGAAAAATAAATTTTTACCATCTCAATAATTACAACAGAAGGCAAAAATCGAAGCTTAGGGCTAGCAGTTTCTATTTGTTTAGTTACTTCATCCAAATCTTAATAAAAATATAATTTAAATCAAAAGAATATTAACATTTCAGTTATATTCTAATTTGGGGAGATTGATCATATTATTTTTAAAAAATTTAATGTCATTATTTTGTCCCTGTAATAACCCGAGAAACCGAGCTGGAAATGATTAAGCTCTGAAAGAATTACATTTTAAGACTGTGCTTTTTAGTTTTAATAATTTGATTTTACTGCTGCCATGTAATGAAACACTGAACTGTGAAAACAAATGGGAAAATTGTAACTAATTGTACTAAATAACATGTAAGAACTAGCCTAAAGATTGACTTATATAATACTGTTATCATCAAGTGAAATGTAATTGTCAACTGACAGCTCCCAGAAATGGGAAAACATATTTAAACAAACTTCACATTTTCCATGGTTTTCTAAAACAACCTACTACATTCAATCATAACTGATGCTGTTGTATACTTGAATATTCTAGTTATGTACCATCAGTTTTATTTTTATGTAATATCTGAATGTTTGTTATGTACAAGAAAAATTAAAATTGAAGGAAAACAAATTTGAGTATCTGTATTATAATGCCATTTTTTTTTGTCGTAATGTTGTAATTGATGTTTTCAGTAGGAGTATGTTTGGCTGTTTAATTTCTCTTCAGATTTGTTCACAGCTCACTCACATGCCTGAAAAGAGCATAAATTATTATAATGATTTAATTTCTAGTTTTTATAGATTTAATTTAGTATAAATAATGTTTTTAGTGAATTATAGATATTCAATGAGTGACCTCAAAGTGTCCTTTTATATCTTCGCAAGATTGATACATAACTTATATCTCTATTGGAATATCACCTTGTAAGTTTAGAGAGAAAATCTCTATATTTGATAGTAAATTTGTACAACTCATTTGCTTCTGTTCACAAATTATGAAATTCAGCAGCTGTATAAAACTAAAACTGGAGCTTTTTGTATTTTCTTTACTTCACTAGCTTAATGGAACAAATACCACAGATGTTCATGGCCACAAGAGAAACTGAGACTATTTTAGGACCTGTAATACAAGCAGGGCTTGAGGCACTAAAGGTATTTTGTTGGTTTTTTTGTTATATACATTCTGTTTTGTGATTCTTTGTTGAATGGCTTTATAGTGTTTAAGTTAGAATTACAAAATTACTACATTATGACAGATGCTGCAACAGTCTCCTGCAATTTGCAGAAGTTTGACTCGGGAAGGATACTTGTGCAACAATATATAAACAGTAGCTGAAGTATATTAACATGTCCTCACAAAAACTGTTAAAATTTTGTAGAAGATCATAAGTATCTTGTACACAAAGAATGACATTATTTTAATTAAGTCTTTCTACTAAAAATGTTATATATTTATTGTAGTTATTTGCACTCACTCTGAATAGTTCAAGTGCAAGGTGATTTTCATTTTAAGTATAAGAAAATAATTTTTTTCACCTTACACATTTTGAGTTGTATTTGCACAACCTCTAGAACCTCTTAAATGAATATCAAAAATTTTTTTTGAAGAAAATGTTTATATTTTATTTTTCATTTTCTCTATCATATCACTAACTATAGATATTATTTTCAACATACAGTGCAATGAAATGTTTAATGTTAAAATAGAAAAATGTACGTACCTTTTAATTTTTTGTAGGATATCTTAAAAGATATCTGTAATATTTGTAATTTAAGGTATTTTCCTTTATCGTTTATTATTCATCTCAGCAGAGATGAGCAAGCCTTTGGCAAAATTATCTTACCACTCTTGCAAGATTGCAAGCCTTGACAACTGATGCTAAGTATGATGTAAAAATATTTAAACCTTTCAATTATGCCTTATAAATTATAAATCATACATAATTAACTAAGATATAAAAATAAAACCTAAAAGTAATTTAACTGTCTCTCTAACTATAACATAGTTATGTAAGAAACAACCTTAAGTGCTATCATGGACAAAGCATCCAGCAGTACTACTGGTAGTTACATCTACCCAATGATAACACTTGAGCACCAATTTCAAAATAACTATTGTTGGATTATAGTGTAAAATGAGCTCTTTCTTATGATTATAAACATGTACATCAAATAAGTACATGGAGCTGGTAAATCTCAAGGCTGGCTCAGTAAAACCTTTGTGAAATTTACAGACAAAACTTTCATAGAAATCCTTGATTAAAAAATATGATTTTTTTGTGTACAACAGACTTGTAATGTTTACTAAAAGTGGCAAATTTCATGAAGATACAATTAACCCTTTCCAGACGGGTTACGGTGAAAGGCCATGTCTCGCATTGTTGACTTGCATTCAAAATTTTATTGAACTACTATTTCATGAATTTATGTCAATAAGTTTGGTATCAAA
>NW_013666636.1:177963-205372 GCF_000517525.1 Limulus polyphemus | reverse complement strand
ATATAGTAATTTATGTATTTTTGTATTTTCTAACTGTATATATATATATATATATATAAAACTTTTAAAAACATTTTGTTTCACATCCTCCATTTTAAAAGGCTTAGCAAGCTACGTCAAACAGCAACCGAGTACAAAGGTTGTAACTAGAAGAGATAATTGTTTGCTTTACATCTTTATTTACTGTTATGTTTTAAGAAAAATAAGTTTAAGAATTTATTTCTAAATAGCAATAATCTATACACATATATAATGTATAATAATTGAAATGTGACTGTATTTTACAAAATACTAGGTCTACTGAAACAAAGCCTAGACAGGTCACTTTGTAAAGACTAAATGTCAGTTTTATATTATTGGATATGGTAACATGAGTGCATGTGTGCCGCATCATTGTAAATTCTGTGTTGTTAGTCAGACATGACTGAAAGGGCAATATAATATAAATGATAATAATAAAACCACCAATTTTCCAGCACCCTTGATTCCAAAATGATGCCGGATCAACAGAGGTCATGGAATAATAATAATCCAACAATACACCTCTGATCCACTAACTATACCCTCTAAAGCACCATGCACTGCTAGAAATGGAAACACCATGGTTGAGTTGTTTCAACACATCTACCATATCTTGTATCGATATGGATTTGTGCTTACACTTGACACCACGACTGTCAGTTGGACCTTGCTTAGAAGCCATAGCTAGGGTTAAATGTAAGCAAAATAAGCTCGGAATCGCACAAAACCGAGGGATCACCAACTGCAGATGTAAACAATTAACTCTTTCGGGATGGAGGCACATGATGCCATCTTTAGATTCTGTCTGTTGACATAAATAAAAAATTTAATTAAATAACTTTCTTAAAAATATTTTTTCAGAAAAGTGTTATTTTCTAGTACATTATACTTTAAATTTACTTACGCTATTATCAACATTATGTGTTGTAAAGAAATTGAAGAAAAAATCAAAATTAAATATTTGTAT
The DNA here is from genome assembly GCF_000517525.1 of Limulus polyphemus. Taxonomy (NCBI): domain Eukaryota; kingdom Metazoa; phylum Arthropoda; class Merostomata; order Xiphosura; family Limulidae; genus Limulus; species Limulus polyphemus. The sequence continues at coordinate 204,384 of NW_013666636.1, read as the reverse complement.
CTTGTTAAACCATATTCTTGGCAACATTCATGAAAAAAATTCAAGCAATTTGATCCATTAATATCATATTTATAAGAATTTTCACGAGAGTGACATACCTACTTAAAATGTAAGTAGCCCATCCCAAAAGAGCGTGCGCCACACGCAATGCCATCAGTGGCCACCCAGTGAACTGGTCTGGTGGTTGCAAGAATTTCAAATGCACTCCTGGATTAAAGGAGGTGCCAGACCATCAGTTGCCGGAAAATCGGTGGTGTAATGTATTTATAAATGTATAATGTTGAGATTTTTGTGTTGTAATTTGTTGTCATTCTAGAACAAAAAATGCATAATTTATTTTTATTTCCTAATTTTTTAAACATGGTTATGAGATTGGTCAAATCAACCAAACCTGTACAGAGATTTGTTACTGAAAATAAAAGATGAAAAATAGTTTTTTTTCTTAAGAAATATTTGATAACTATCTGGACATAATGCCAAGACATTTTGCATTTTCTGATGCAGAAAAGTATTTTTAATCATAAAATGAAAATTACTTTGCATGTTGGATAGGCAACATGGGAAAAGAAATAAAGGGTATGAGAAAAACATTGCTTTACAAACTTTAAGACTTGATAAAAAATTTGATATTTTGTGTATGAAAGCATTCTAATTTGTACTGATAATTGCTCAATTTTATTAACGTACGCTTACTAATTTATAAGTTATAGTATGAAAAGTATAACAAGCACAGAATGGTGGGAAGGTCCGTTCCATGGACTGAGGGTGTGCTGAAAAGAGTTAATGTATTCATATATATAGTATGTATAGTTTCATGGTTATATGGTTGGTTACAAGGTCAATTAAACTAACTCTGCCAGTATGCATAGAGTTAAGTTTAAAATAATTTTTGAGGATTGATGACAAACTTTGAAAATTAAAACCTATGATTTTGGTATAAAACAAGATAGCATAGATAACATTTTGTAATGTCAGTGCTGAGCTGAAAAGTTTAAAAGATTCTGAACGTAAGGACTTGAAATAATCTCTGAATGAGTTTGTGTATAATATTTTAAAGATAAATAATTGTTTAAACCTGTGAAAACAAAATCAATGCTGAAGCTGAAAGGATTTTTTTTATAGTGTGAGTTTACTTCATGCTTTTGTATTATTTTATAGTTGTCATATTTTATTTAAAACTATATATGTGTGTGTGTGTAATTTTGTAATTCTCAAATTTTCAAAATAAACAGCTTCAATGATATTTGAACATAAATTTTAGATGTGCTTAATGGTTTTATATTTGTTATAGTTCCAATGTATTTAGATTTTATAGCTGCAATAATACTGAATTTGAAAAATGTTTTGTTGATATTCTCCAGGCTGCTGATTGTGCTGGAAAAATCTTCATCTTCCATACCACATTGCCAATAGCTGATGCTCCTGGAAAGCTAAAAAATAGAGATGATAGGAAGCTTCTTGGAACAGACAAAGAGAAAGTAAGGAATTGATAAAATACAAGTGATTCTAAAAATGTGTAGTTGTCTAAAAAGAATTTAGACTTTGTCTAAAATTTGTTACATATTAGAATTTCGAATGGTCTTAAATTGAGTTAACTGATAATTTAAGTTTAGTAGTTAAATTGTACTTTGGATTTAATATTTAAATAAATGCTGATACATAGTCAGTTTGTAATATTTGCCAACAAGATTTGAATATACAATACGTTTGAATATACACACCACAGTACAATTTAAAATAACAGTTATTACCAATAGTTATTACAAACAATTTATAAACAAAAGTTTCACAAACTTACAAACAGTATAAACTCTTCTTTCTAGTCTGGTACTTCCTTGATATCTCATTGAGGGTTCACGATGTGTGAGTTAATTATGAGTTGATGTAGTTATGATTTGCTTAACGGGAAGCTAGCTTTGTCCTTCACTGATCACACACCGATTTTTCCTACCGGTGACGTTAGGTGATGTTTTCGTAAAAATACTAATGTACGATGAGAATCCTCTGAAGTTAAATGAGTTGTAATGTTCGAACTTTGTAAAGGTTTCTGGTCAATTATCTGAAGTGTTCTGATTGGTAAGCATTATAACAATCACAGTTATAGCTTCCAAAGTTTTATAGCGTGGCGTGTTGGTTATATTTATAGCCGTATGGAGAGGCTTTCTAGAAATTGCAGTTTTACTTAACAATACAAATTTAAGCGTTTACATATATATTGTTGATTCTTACTCTCGAGAATCTTCTACGATTTTGGAGAATAGGCGGGAGTTTCGCAATACATATCTAACACTACAAGCTATGCATGTTTTTAAATATAAACTTAGTCTAAACAATGTCAATATTAAAATAAATATATAATAACAAATTCGTTACAAATTGCACTTATTACAGCTGGTATTCAGGAACTGAAGTAATATTTAGAGAAATCTGATGATATTAGTAAATACCCAGCGTAATCATTTTTATTTGCAGTAAATGTCAGGTTTGTTTTTTACACAAGTAATGATTTCAAGAGGTTGAAATGCATGCTCATTAAGAGTCCACAAAACATGAAACAAAACCCAAATTGATATAAAAGACAATAAACAATAAAAAAGCAATTTTTATTTACAAAAAAGGTAAACATGAAAACTGACATGTTATCTTATTAATAGAATAATTAGTTTTTATAATTAAACATGTTGCATACCAGTAATATTAGCACCCTTACCTTAGAGTACATTAATTTCTTTAAAATTACAATATTTGAATATTATGGTTGCAATTAACATAGAGCAATTAAGTAGCTACTAAGAGTTAAGTGTTTTTGTTTGTTTTCAAAAGTTTTCAGTATAAAGTGTGACCTTGCCTGGGATGAGAGGTTACTCTCTTACATTGCTGGAAAAACTAGGTCAACTTATATACGAGATATGGATCGACTATTACACAAAGTATATATGGTGTATATGTGTTTGTTTGTCCTTAATGACATCTTTATTTCATAATACTTAAAGATTTTAATCAGAAACTTGCATAGCAAGGATACTAGTTATTCATGTGACTTTCATATGTCCTTGTGAAAAGTACAGTAAAAGTAAAGTACGATTTGTAGTAAAGTTTTATATGCATTGTTTTAACATTTACTTGTTAATTGGCAGACTATCCTAGCTCCCCAGTCTACCTTCTATAACAACTTAGGCCAGGAATGTGTCACCGCTGGGTGTTGTGTGGATCTCTTCCTATTCCCTAATTCATATATTGATATATCTACCATTGGTCAAGTCTGTCGCCTCAGTGGTGGACAAGTTCACAAGTACACTTATTTCCAGGTAAAGATTTTGTTCAACTTTTTTTTTTCTTTCAAACATGGTAGTGTTTATATGCTTGTCTTCTTAAATGATGTTTTATATACAAATTTTCAGTTACACATCTAACCAAGGATAACATTTTTTTGAGATGACATTTGATCCAAAAAAGTTACATTATTTTCTATACAGTATGATATTTATTGGAGGTTTAATGATATGATTATTGAAATAATATACTAATGTTATATTTGACAAATTTTAAAAGTAGCATGTTTGAGAAAAAAAAACTTGATTTTTTTTATGATAGTATTATTGAACTTATTTTAAAACATGAATTATTATTCATTTCTACATTCCTCATAGCTAGATAGGAAACATAATTTTGATTGTGTTAATACTTTTTGGGCTGTACATCTAAACTATATTTTACTCTCTTAAAACAAAAAGACCAAAATTCTTAGAAATTCTAGAATGTTATTTTTGAAATTACAGGCAGATGTTGATGGTAGAAGGTTTCTAGAAGATTTAAAACATTCCCTACAAAAGACTGTTGCATTTGATGCAATCATGAGAGTTAGAACAAGCACAGGTAAGATTGAATAACTGCTACACTGCAGGATTTTTAGAATTAATGTGTGTCTGATTGAGCTCTGTTATTAATGCTGAGTTTACCTTATTATCTAAATATTAAAAGTTGTGTCTCAGCACTACTATTATCATGTATTTAACTCTTAGTATGAGTGGGTGAAAATGCCCATGTCATGACATCTTTTACATTTGCCTTCAAAATTTAAACTACTTTATTATCAATATATATCAATAACCTTGGTATCAAAACACAGTTTATAAATCAAAGCTTAATAATGTAAAGTTTAATTTTGAAAGGAAATACTTAGATAAGTTCTTAGTCATCACTTGTCTGTATCACATGATACTTCTTTGTTGTAAATTGCCCATTTTATATTTTCCCACCTGTATATGACATCCTAACTTTACTTGGAATTTACACTCATACTAAACATATCCTTCAGCTAAGTTATTAATTTGTACTAACAAAGCATTTTTTTTTCTTTACAAAGATAAAAGCAATAAAGTGAAGGGGACATTCCATGCTCCATATAGAACATTTTGCTTTCAAAAATTGCCATAAATTCTCTTTGACATTTGCTACTGTATTATTTATAACTAACATAAAGTGACAATTTTAATTTACTGACAGCTAAGGGAGCTTCAAACCCTTATAATAAGCAAATTTGAACAATTTAGCATCATTTTTTTTATTTGACACTGTTGGAGCTCTGCTTGACCAGATATGGAAATTATCTAAACCATTTATAGCTTTTTAGGTTATAAAAAGTTTAATATATTAAGTATTCATTAGGAAATTTTATTTTATTTTATATTTGAATTTGAAAAAAACTACTACCACCCCAGTGGCACAAGTTGTAAGTCTGCAGATTTATAACACTAAAAACCATTATGTAGGGATGATGCAAGTGCCATCCCTACATTTACTTCCTTTATTAAAAAGTTTTTCATTGCTTATTTTCGTTAATGCAATATTTCAATAGATATAAGAAAGTTGTATTTATGACTGAGTTCTAAATACAATGAGTTTCCAACTGGAATATTTATTGTTTATCTATTATTGACTAGTAATTCCGGTTTCACCCTGTACTTAAGCTTTTTAAAGGAACAACAAATTTCTGTAAGAAAGCTAACTTCAAGGGGGTAATGATACTATCGTTTATACTATAATTATGGTTTTGTTTTTAATTACTATTAGTTATTAATAATACTTATAAAAGTGAATACTCCGATTGAAAATGTCACCTCATTGAAATTGGTTGACACCATTGTTTTGGTTTTTGAGTTATCAAGCAATAAAAAAGAAGTAGCTGAAAGAAGAACAAATTCTAACTTTTTGTTATGATATTTACAGACATTCCCAGATCTTGTGACTTAGTCATTACATAGATATTATTATAAAAGGAAACACTATATAGTATTGTAAAGTTCTGATGATCTGTTCAGGAGATATTTAAAATACCATTTCAATGAACAATCCAAGCCATCCCTGCATAGACAATGCTACTGCCTGCCTGATAAGAAACTATAAAAATCGTTATTTATATAAAAATTCATGCTTCCCAGTGGCACAATGGTATGTCTGCAGCCTTATAATGCTAGAAAATGGGTTTGGATACCTGTGGTGGGTAGAGCACGTGTAGTTTTGTGCTTAATTTCAAACAAACCAAACCAAAATAAAAATTTATTTCATATCCTTTAGAATTTTTTAAACTTTCAGGCATATCTTTAATGATGAATAAAATTGTTCTGTAGGTTTTAATAAGTAATTTTAAACAAAGATTAGGTGAAATATTTGATTATATTGACAGTACTTAAATTGTTTAATGAAGAAATAGAAAAGCTAAACTTTGCTGCTCTACAACTGGTTTTAGTGATTCAATTACAGGACATGGGTACTCAACTGCTGCTTATCTAAATACAGTTTTTAAAACAACAGTGCTGAACAGTTCTGGAAGTAGTCTCAAATGATATTAGTTGTTTTTTTTAAATAGGAGTATATGACCATGTAGGTGGGAAATACATACATAATTTTATGATGCAAGAACATAAGATTATAAGCAGATGACTGTTTACTTCCTGGAGCTGTACTAGTAATATATAATGCATTTCTTACTCTTAAAAATTAATTTTAAAACTGAATATGTGCTTGTGGATATACACTGGATATACAATGTGTGTGTTCTGTTATTATCATTTTTATTTATATATAGAAACAGTAAAATGTAGAAGTGTAAGAGTGATTCAGAGTATCATGATATCAGCAGAGTTGAACAAATTTGTTAGATGTTAAAAATTGTGTTCTTGGCCCCATACAGCCCCAAGTATCTCTTCTTCCATCATCAATCATGATCTCTCTTGTAGCTACAATTACAGAGGCTTAGGACATTACATAGAAGTGTCAACATGCCTTTACAGTCTATGTTGCTACTTCCAGTCATGTTCTGTCTGATAAGTATGTATCTTGATAATAGCCCTGCAGTGCAAGTTCTATTGCAAAAGGCTCTTTCGTAAAGTTGTCATTCAAATCACACCCTTCCTTTCAGAGTGCTTTTCCTAATCCAACTAGTGTACAAGGATAACTGTTTTTCAGCACCCGTTTCAACAGTCTGATTTCATAGAAATCAATAGATGCTACATCTAGTGTTTTGAACAGTATGTCTTTCTATGGAATAGCATTAATAACCATTCTCAATCTGCTAGAGATGTGCAACGATTGTTCATATATGTTGTGGAAGCAACTTGTATACAAGTGACTTGTGTTGCTTTTCCAGATTGAAATCCTTTTTGATTATATTGCATACTATTGTGTGACACGAGTGTGCAGCTTTTACCATTGACCTTCGTGTTCATGCATTCTCACCTAGCACAACTGGGATACAACTTGTTGCATGTCTCTTTGTGAATGGTACTGGGGGCCAAAGCTGATCCATATTCCTTTGTTTTCCATGCTGTTAAGTTTAAGGTATATCCCCATCTTGGAAACAGTAAATCATTGATATGAACACATATTATTTGTTTGAAAGTATGAATATTTTGTGTTGAAAATGGCAGTTACATCATATCCTTTCCAAAAGTGATAAATTTTTGATAGAATTATACTACTTACAAAACGCCAAAGAATATCAAAATGTAGTTCCCGACACATTCCACTCCTCCAGTACTTTTTAACAGCTGTAGTAGTTATCCCATGACTTGCTGATTTACATTATTTGCAATTGTATTAATATAATGTACTCAGCCCTCTGTACACAGTATTGTTTGACACTAGAGTTTTCATTGTAACAAGCTTCTACAAAGGACAGTGAGACTTTCAACTGTGGACTTAGAGATGTGAATTAATGCTAGACTTTCTTGGTATGTTGAGTATACAGTGCAGGAATTCAATCTCATAATTGTTGTAAATGTTTTCCTGGTAATTAATATAACTCTCATTTGCTTTGGTTTGCACTTTTCGAAGTATGAATTTTGCATTTTGTGATAAACCCATGGCAACCATAAAGACCAATAATAATAATAAAACTTTGAAAGTGGTGCAGAGAAAAATAAAGTCCTATCATATCATGACCAGTTCCAAACTGTTCATTTCTTATCAGTCATTCAAGTACACCCAGGCCTCATCCACTTTTCTTTAATGTGTCTCTCTCTCTCTCTCTCTCACTAATGAGTATGGAGCAGCTTGTGCAACTGTATTTTAAGCTTTATTTCAAGGGTAACAAAACCTTTATGAAACAGCTTTTATATGGTTAATTGGGATATTTGGAGCTTGTTAGCACTCACTTTTTGATTGAATGGGTGAAGTCGTGAATGATCATTCTGTGACCTTTGACAGTGGTAGAAGCAGTTTTTTGTTCAGTGGGTTACTGTTTAGATGGTTGTACATTCTTGTCTAGCTTATTCACTTTGAAATTGGTGTTCTCTGGGATTTTTACTGTTTTGCTTTATATATATCATTCCTTAATTAAATAAGGCTGTGACACACGTCATCAGCCGTAAGTCCTTGCACTGTTGGATGGTCCAGAAATTGATGTAAACCAAATATTTAGGTGGCTAGGTGCCACACGATTTTATTAGGATGTACATATTATTTTCTAAAGCAAGATTAATGCTCCATATATCATATTTAGAAAATTGTAATATTTTGGCACCTGACAACTTCAGTATGGTCTTGCAATAGTCGCGAGAGTCTTGCATTTGGAACATATGAAGCCACATGTAGACCAGCAAACTTTTATTTTCTGTTTCTTTTCAACTTGTAGGCTACTCTATTTTATCATGAGTTTGTTTTATGTAAAAAGACTTCTAGTGCTGAGAGTTGTTTATGTGAATATAATGAGATCGAGTTAATGATTAGGGCAAAAAAATGTTTATCAAAGGCTCCCTGATTTGCAGGTTACAAATTAATACAATCCACTGTTGTATTTCCACATGAATATAACAAGTCAAATGTCATTTTAGTTAACCTGAAGAAGGCCTCAGTATAGGCATTTTTCTTTATGTTGGAATGTAAATGTAGAAATTGAACAGTTCCAAATTATTGGAAAGGCTGAAAATGAGCAGTGGCTGAGATTAAAAGAAACATTAGCCATAAAGAACTTAGCACCTGAAATAAACATGAAATCCAGCATCGGTGAGCTGATGTTAAAAGTGTTATAAGAGAGAAAATATTCATATGTTTGAAATTACCTTGTGCTAGTTATTTAAATAACCTAAGTTACAATTTTTTAGCATATAATGTGTCCTTTTTATTATGACTATTGCTTACATTTTAAATTTTTGTCATTGAAAGTAGATTTGTTAGTTTTTTTTATTAGACTTTAATACACATTTTCTTAATGTTTAGGTATAAGGCCCACAGATTTTTATGGCCATTACTATATGTCCAATACAACTGATGTGGAACTGGCAGCAGTTGATGAAGATAAATCAATTAGTGTGGAAATTAAATATGATGATAAATTAACAGAGGAAGATGGAGCCTATATCCAAGTGGCAGTATTATTTACTAGTTGTGGGGGCCAACGTCGGCTACGAGTACATAACCTTGCTCTTGAAACCTGTAACCAGATGGCAGTCCTGTATAGAAACTGTGAACTTGACACCATCATGAATTACTTTTCTAAACTAGGTAGCTTAAATTTTTTCATTAAGAAAAGTTTTGAAAAAAAATATTTTCTTACAAACTAAGTTTTAAATGTTTTATTTCCACATGTATTTCAACCATAGACTTCAGTTTAGGCATTTTCTAGCAATATAAAACCTATATGTTTGTGTGTGTGCATAAATGGTGAAATCCAATAAAATCTTCACTCATTGTTTGAAAAATAAATACAAAACATTGTTACATAACAATGGCACTAAGATAAAACAACAAACAGAAATGCAAAAATTTGAAGTTTTACATTGTAATATAGTTGTATAGAAAGTAATTCTAATTTATCGGTGTCAAGTTAATCTGTAATGTTAATAATTGTTTCTTTTTTTTTATGTTAAGGTCTCAGAATGATAATAGAACAAACACCTAGGCAGATGAAAGACTATTTCATTAATAGAAGTGCTCAGATTTTGGCTTCATACAGGAAACATTGTGCTAGTCCCTCATCAGCTGGCCAGCTTATTTTACCAGAGTGTATGAAACTGCTACCATTGTACATCAACTGTTTAACTAAAAGTGATGCATTATCAGGAGGTAGTGTATTTTGTTTCATTAACTGTGTAACTAAAAGTGGTAATTTATCAGGAGATTAATGTCTTTAAAAAAGGTTTTGAGCATGTAATTTCCATTTTCTTACTGTACAAGGTTTAACAGTATTTTATTTCCATGCATATTTCAACTGGCTTAACTCGCCATCTTCCAGTGATATAAAACCCAATTGTATTCCTGTAGATGTTATAATCCACTAACATCTTGGCATAGAGATTTATATTTATAGTTCCAAAAATAAGTGAAAAAAAAAGTTGCTTCATAACTATAGCAATAAGAAAAATTGAAATAGTAAACACCAAACTTTTACATGATGAAACTATGTTTTTCTGTCTTGTAGATGTTTCTATTGAGGAAGTCTTGTTTGTGAGTAGAATATTGTGCCACATTCTTTTATGCATGATGACTTATTCAACAAAATTACTATTTTATACATATATTTACAATCTCCTAGGTTCACATATTGTGTTAGTTTATTATTTTCTTATTTTGCATATATACATATTGAAATCGCAGACCTCTTGTTAATTTTGCTGTATTTCATATAGCATGTTTCAGTTTCACAAACTTTTAGTTGTTGGTTTTGCAATTAATATCCTCTGTGATCCCCTAAGTCTTCATATTGATTAGTTTAGTTAATTTTTTTTTTCATAATTAGTATGTATTCTACATTTTGGCTTGATAGTCTGCTGCTATCTTCAGGAACATTTTGAGAAGTACTGTGTTTTGTGGTGACAGTGGTCATGAATTGATCCTGAGCCTCCTTAATGGAAAGGCTAGAGTGATATCCATTTCTGGAGAGCTTCTCTATTTGAGTTTGGGTCAGTTAACTATCTGAATGCCTTCAAGAGAGGTATTTAGGTTTTTCTGACTTGTATAGTTGGTTGAATGAATGTGTTTTTAGTTAGGTTGGTGTTTTATTCTTTCTCTCATGTGTGGCTCATATCCCATTTTGTGTTATGTGACTGAATTCTAACTTTTGTCAGCCATTTTGTTTTTCCATGGTATTGGAGTCCATATTCTCAAAGAATTATTGTAAGTGGTGTTTATGCTGTGTATTGGATCTTTAACTGACTTGGTTGACTGAATGTGTTTTATTCTTTCTCTCATGTGTGGCTCATATCCCATTTTGTGTTATGTGACTGAATTCGAAATTTTGTCAGCCGTTTTGTTTTTCCATGGTATTGGAGTCCATATTCTCAAAGAATTATTGTAAGTGGTGTTTATGCTGTGTATTGGATCTTTAACCTTTTCCATATGGTTATCCTTTTCTGCACATGTCACAACCTTTTTAGGGAAGTATTCAGAATTTAAACTACTTTGTTATCAATGTATATTAATAAACTTGGCATCAAAATGTAATTAGTAAATCAAATTTTAATATTGTAAAAGTTTTAAGTTTTTAATTTTGTGAGGAAATATTAAAGTTCTTAATCTGCCCTAGTATGAAAATTGTGACATTTGCTCTTTAAGTGTCCCCTCTTCTCTAATTTATTTATCACTCCTCTGAGAAGCATGGTATTTAAGGTAAATTGCTCAGGCAAATCATAATTTTTATAGTTTAATCTTATTTGTTTATGGAGCCATAAAGTAGAAAATGAGACCCACTTGCAGCACCCACCTGTTATGTCCTCTCTTTCACAAGCTATCAATAGTTCTTTGACATTTAATACAATATTATTTTTACCAGTAGAAAGCCAAAGTTTTAATTTATCAAATGATTTTATGTTACATTGTTTTTTTATACAAAGAATAGTCTATTTTGCTTCCAGTTCAAATTTTATTCCAACTGGAAACACATTGATGGGCTTAGCTGAATTTTTAATGGCTCTTATTGCATTGTTAGAAAGCCAGAAAAATTATGATAGTTATAGGACATTGTTTGCTTGCTACGTGCTATCATTGTTTTCTTAGGTGCAGTGTATAATTAATAAAAAAAAATTGATATAATAGTACCATTAGTATTAAAAAAAAAAAGGCTCAAGTTTCATCAACAGTTGACAACAAAAGGACCCAGGTAAGTACTATATTTCTTGCTTCAAATGTGTATTCTTTACTTATTATAAAAGTTACTAAAATGTAAAAATTAGAAATGTAAGGTTAGATTAAGTAAGATAGTGAAAGAAAAAAATTTAATTAACATAAATTACAGAATTGAGGAAAAAATAATGACAGCTGTATGTTTCACAAAAACTTCATTTATTCACCACCATAGTTTTGCCAGTAAAGGCATCATCAGGTACTATAGTCATCTTTGTTTTTTTTCTTCAACTCCATATGTAAGGAGTTTCACTAAGTACCAATGGTTTCAAGTATCAATAATATAATAAAAATTCTTTGAGGCATTCTTGCAAGCAGCTCATGCGTTACATAATTCAATACAGTAATGTGAGTTGTATGTTTGTCGAATGATTTACAACTTGTGTGGTGGGATTATTAGTTACACAGTGTAAATGTCAATAAAATTAAGCTTAAGTAGATGTATACTGTTATGAGCTTTAAACTATTAAAGATAAAGAATTGTGGATTCCTGTTACCATTTGCAATCTTTCTAGAAAGAAAAGAGGGTAATTTAGATTTCCTAATTTTTTTAGGATGGTTAAGAGGTTGGTCAAGTCAACCAACCTTATATAGGTGTAGAGAAAATAACAGATAAAATATAAAGTTTTACTGAAAAAACAAAAAACATTTGATATTTATTTATGAGATTTTAGAGATTATGCAAATGAAATTTGACAATATTCAGATGAAGAAAAGTATTTTTAATTTGAAGATGAAAATCACTTTGCACTCAAAGCAGTCAAAATACTAGCTTCGTATATTCACAGACAAATTTCTAAAAAAATTCTTAATTAAAATTTCTGATTTTTTTTATGTACAAAAGACTTGCAATGTTTACTGATAGTCTATGAAATTTAGTAAAGATATGCATATGTTATCAAAAGTTATAGAATGACTAATTTCATGGTTACTTTGGTGGTTAAGAATGAGGTGCAATGCACCTATACCTTATGAAAAGAGTTAGTGGTTTGGTTTGTATTAAACATGATTGTCTTGTGTAATTTTATTTTGTTGTGTTTTACATATCTTCTGTGTGTTTTCTGATAGATCAGTTTTACTCATGGTACAAATAGAGATTTATCTGTTGAAACCTTTTATTTGTTTTAGCATTAGGTTTGGCCATCTTGCCTCATGTTAGTTCAACGTTCACATGCACTTTTTGATTTGTTTTTCCTTTGTCACCTAGCAATAACTGGTAGTGGTGAAAAATTGTTTTATACTGCTTGTCATACTTCAAACATACTTTTTCATAATTTAAATATTTTTAGTTTGGACATTTTCTGTAAGTTTTATCTCTACATCATGTTTTCTTTCAGGGCCTGATATGTCTACAGATGATCGTAGTTTTGCAATGCTGGCTGTAGCCACTATGGATATCGCTTGCAGTACAGGTTATTTGTATCCTCGTCTATTACCACTTGTAAGTGTTTTGTTTTTCTTGCAGCCTTAATTTTTTGTTATTTCTGAATTACAAATTTGACATACTGTTCTTCCTAGCTTAAAGACATTTTCATCTCAAATGTGGCATAGTTTCATTGTAGGTTTTATATATAAGGAAATAATACTGACTGATTATGATTATAAAATCTGGGTTTAATTTATTTTAACTTGAAAAGGAAAAATGTAATTAGATTAGTGTTATTTAACTGTATTTTTAAAATTGTCTTGTGTCTAGGAAGTAAACTGGGATTCTTATTAGTTCTATCACATCTAAACTAAACATTTGAAAGCATATGACAAGAAATGTAAAAAGTACTTTTATTCTTTAACAAAGTTGTTTTACTTATTGTTATTAATGGCAATAATTCAGTAGAAAAAGTAATCTAATTGTAAAAGGTATGTAATACTACAACTTTGCTCTATTAGCCTTGAAGTTTAAGCTTGACTACTAGTAGCAGTGGTGGGGTTGTAGAATATTAATCTTATTACAAAAATGAAGCATAAAGTTATATTCATCAAACACTTCACTTTAACTTTCTCAACTACATGTTTAAGTGGAAGGAATGCATAATAGCAATTAAATAGTACATAAGATATTGTCATATTTATAGTAACTTTTCATCAGACTTGTTTACTTTTAGGATAGGTCATGCTTTTCCAATATATAGAGTGGCACATTAAATTGTTGAAAAATGTGTATTGGCAGTTTTTACCAAATGAACGTGGGTGTCTGATTTTATTCAACTTCATAGTCAACTGCATATTTTCATAGCCATAATTATTTTTTTACTTTGTTTTTCATTTTAACATAATTACCAATGCACATTTCTATTTTCGGTATCAGTTTTATGGCTCTTGGTCCAGTAGTATAACAATTGAAAAGCATATGAACATTTTGAATACACTTTCTTTGATACTAATGAAAATAATGATGGAATAGAATAATAAGTATTCAAACATGGGTGTCAGAATATTAAGCTGGCTTTGCTTGTTTCTTTATTGATTTATTGGATATCCTTACTAATTCATTGTACATGTTTGTAAATTTGTTTTTTCACAAAGTTCTCCCATAAATTTGGAGCTAGCAGGACCAAATTGGACTTATGATAGCCTGGGGGGATATCCTTATCTATATGGTGTAGCACCATATTCTGACATCATATTTTCTATTCCTGACCCCCTTCTGGATCCTCTGGATGCCATTTATGAAACTGGGTTCATACCTACTCACATGATAAAAGGACCAAACTTGGCACATGCTCAGGTGCCATGGGTGCTGCTGCCCTAATGTTTTCTTATTATTAACTGTGGAACCTCCTGGTATGGAGGGTCTAGAAGTATTTGGAGATAATTGATTGGGAAATTAGCACTTCTGTAAATCAGGAGTGGAGCCTATGAACCCCACAGCATAGCAGGTTGCTTTAAAGATAATAAAATTTATATGCTAGATAAATATATAGGTAAAATATTGTTTTTTAAGTTGAATGTTTTGGATGGAATTCTTAATTTCTAGATATGAGTGTAGGGTGATAAAAAAAAATAAAAAAATGTACTTCTTTTGTTTATCTTAAGCATGATGTTGATCCAGACTCCACAGAGTTTCCTAAAGCTGTCAGGTGCTCTGTAGAAAAAATCAAAGATAATGGTGTTTATCTACTTGGTGAGTAAATCATTTACAATGGACAAAGATTTTCTGTATATTATTTTTTGTTTTCATTTAGCCCATAATTTTTAAGTCTTGCACAAGAATGAAAAATGCTACAAATGTCATCAGTTTCTGAAAAATTCAAAATTAATATTGAAATTATTCTAAAATGGCACAACATGCTCTTGAAAAGGTAGATATGTAAAGAAAAAACTTGACTGCTTAGCCTGGTTTACAAGAATGTAATGAATCCAGTTTGTTAAGTGGGAGTGTGAAAGCAAGTTTTCTTGTGGTTGATATAGTGGATTTGATTATTCTATTTCATTATCAAATTTTAAAATGATTTGATTGTAGTATGAAAGCAAGTTCTCTACTTGTATAGCTTGTTCTGTTTCTATTTATAAAAGATGACAAATTTTTATCTGCCTGACTTACTTTATTTATCTGTATCCCCTTTCTACCTACCTAGATACAATCACTCAGATATAACTACAACAATTATAGTCTTCCCTGATAATTTTGCAATATTTTTTAGCGTGAAAGGTTTAAAAAACATTTTTGTATGGTTTGGTTGCTCATGTGGTTTTAAACGACCGTGTTGTAGGTTTAGTTCTCCTGTGACATGGGTATAATATTCTTGCTTGATGTGATATGTCACTCATTTCTACACTATTAATGTATTTCTCACATTTGGTGATCTGCACTTAAAATATTTAGTTTATAGTGCATCTTTGTAACAAATCTGATTAAGCAAATTTATGAAGAAGCATAACATGCTTTAAATGATAGATTTTTTTTACATTTGAAGAAACACTTAAGTTTGTACATTTTCATAATATCAGATATTTTATAGAATTTTTTTGCAGATATTTAATAGCTAAGTTTTAAACACTATGTAGCTTTTTGGACAAAATTTTAATTCTTTAAAACCAATTTTTACCAAAGAACAAGAGTTTTGACCTAGGAAATTGGCATTGGTTATTACTGCTTGTTTGTATGTATTGGCTGTACATGCATTGCATTTGAAATGTGATTTTCATACTGCACATGTTTAATATAATTGATCTTACAATATTGCTGCTTTTCTAGAAAATGGTGTGCACATGTTCTTGTGGATAGGAATGGCAGTAAACCCAGATTGGCTGCAGAATGTCTTTGGTGTCCAGACAGCAGCTAGAGTGGATATTGACAAGGTAAACGTTTTCTTGGTTCCATCTTTTACAAAGTATCAACTGTGTTTAGAATTTTTTTTAAGTATTTGATACAGATCCACATTTATATCCACAAAAAAACAACAAGAAACTGGACATCTTTAACCCCATATTTTTTAATTTATATTTTTTGTCTTTATTGAGCTCTGGATGGACTTGTATATTTTGGACATTATTTGTGCTGTTTTATAGTCCGTTGTGTTTTCATGCTGTAATTAACTCATCTTTCAAGAATTCACAGGATACTTATCATATTCATGAAGTCTGCTAACTTTTGAAGATTTAATTTTTTTGACTGTTGATCTGAATTTTCAGACATCCTTGCTGGAATTGAACACTCCTCTTTCTCTTCGCATCCGTGATATTGTTGAAACTGTAAGAGAAGAAAGACAGAAATGCATGAGGGTATGTAACCCAATGTATTAACTATTTTTTTTTTTCATGTTGAAATTTAAATTGCAGTCATTTTATATAGATAGATAAAAATGTAGTTTAAATAACTATATAATAAAGAAACTAATTTCAGGCAATTGCATTGTATTTAGATTGCATGTCAACATTGACAGCACAAGTTTCATATTGTTGATGACTAGGAGGAATGTGTTCTTTCAACACAAGAAAATTATGATACTTTTAAAAAATACTATCATGTAAAGTTTGTTCAAGTCACATCTTTCAATGAAATAGAGTTGTAAAAAGTTTTCATTAATTATATTTTAATAATTACTTGGCAAAAGATAAAAAAAAAAATTTCTTTTATAATCATGATTTTTTTTGATTGAACATTGGTTTTGTTTTTATCAACAGCTTATGTAGTTTTTCTATTGGATATACTACACTGTAAAAACCTTGCATATGTGTACACTTAAATATCACTTGTCTTTTTTTTTTCAACTTTTTACTAGCTGACAATTGTTCGTCAAGGGGACAAATTGGAGTTAGTATTTCGTCAGTACCTAGTTGAAGACCGTGGAAGTGATGGAAGTGCCTCTTACGTTGACTTCTTATGCCACTTACACAAGGAAATTCGAAGTTTGTTGTCATGAAGAGAACTTAAATAGAAGACTGTTGTTTGTAGTCTCATTGTAAATTGAATGATTTCTTTGTTGATAAATATAAATCTTCTCATAACTGACTGACATACATCTGATAATAGAAATGATGGTGAAAAAGTTTAGTTAAGAAAATCTGGTTACCTCCAGTCCACTCCACCTCCCCACCCCCACTTTTATTTGGGATTGCTGGTAATTGGGAATTTGTTTTAATTCAGCTGTTGTCCTTCTTTTGTAACGTATATGCTTATTATGTGCATCAAATATACTTGATAGATTAAGTCTACATTAGACAAAGATTTTAGAAATATATATAAAAGTCAGGTTTTGGGTTTCTGAAACAGACATTTCTAGCTTATACACACATGATTATAAAATTCATGTGTAAAGCTGAGATTGACTTTGGGATTTAGGGTTAATGCCATGATGCTCTTCTTACTTTTCTGAAGCAGAATCCTTTTAATAAGGTTAAAAGTTCATATGAAATGTATCCGAAATCTTAAATACATATTTAATTTGAAATTTTAAAGATTGCCAAATCCTGATGGAAACTTTGTGAAAAGATTATACATTAATTTGTTTGACTGTTGAGTAGTCAAATTTGCATCATACATAAAAAAATAAAAAAAAAAATAAAAAAAAATAATATTGAAGTATGTTCTAGCGAAATGCATCAGATTGCAAAAAAACAAATAAGTTGAACTGCTGTGTGGGCTGTATTTAAAACCATGAGAAAATATTTTGTGCTCAAAGAAAAAACTTGTGTCATTCTTAACTATTTTTAAAACTAGTTATTTAGCTACATGACTGACTTAGAGTAATGCTGAGTACAACATACCTGTTGCATTGGTCCTTAATAAGCCATCTATGAAAATGTTATATGATATAAACTACTGAAACCTACTATGTTAATGTTTTTAATACAATTTGATAAAGTTTCAGAGAAAAGGGGTATACTGCTCCAAGAAGTTATTAGATCTGTATTCATATACACAAACACATCTTGTGATCTGATAATGTAAGACACTTTGAATAGAACACTTTTTTTTTGCTCTATTAATTTGTTTTTGGTTTTATTTTTTTCTAATCTATTGAACTTTGATCTTACCAGATAGCTTCTGTTGAAATATTAAATACAAAAACCACTGTTAGAAAAAGCATTTGGTTCCTAATTACCTTTGTTCAAAGCTGTTCTGAACAAACTATGGAATTGATTAAATAGCAGCAGTGCAGAAGATTGTAGTGTTTTCTTGCAACAGTTCTTACATGTTTATGGTAATAAATTTCCAATATATTATAACTCTGTGTCAGCAGTACTTTAATACACACAAACACACAGATTTTCTAAACTTGAGCTTCCATAGTTATTGAACCATGAACTTGTTTGTTTAGTGATTTTTTTTACTTATTTGAGTCACTACCTTGCATTTTGTAATATTGCTGATGAAATAACAAAGACCAATATTTCATGTATTAAAAACGTTTTATTTATATTGGTGCATCAAGTCAAAAGCTCAGATTTTGTTTCCTTTAATTTACTGCCTGGTGTTTACAGAAATGTTTCTATAAAGTTGAATGAAGCTGACCCTTGTGATGCATCTATATTTTACTTAAAGGTATTCAAACCTATATATCAGTTGTGTTTGCACTTTACCTGAGCTTGATTTATTAATTAAGACATTTGTTTTTCTGTACATCATGAGAAAAAGTGCAGAAGTAACAAAGTATAACATGCTTCAACACAAGATTGTTTTCACACTTTGTGTAGACTATAACTAACCATTTTGAGATTTATTTTAACACTTCCCACATGAATTTGGTAATATAACTTGATGCAGGTGAAATATGTGTTAGGTTTCTTTTTTTTTTTATTTTATCCAAGCTATAAATCAAAATAGATAGTTTTTCTTATTGACAGTATGGCAATTGGTATTCATAAAATTAAAGATATGATATAATTTTATCATCATAACTCATATTTACTCCAAATTATTTGACTATTTTCTAACAAAAATCAGCTTTAGATGTGTGCTATTCCTATTAAGAACTTTTTTGTTAAAATAAATACTAATTTGTTTTATTTCAAAGTAGGTAAGAAAAATAAATAGGGGCCATAATTTAAGGTAATTTAAAATTTTTACATAAAATCTTAAACGATAAATTTTGTAAAGTTTTTTTGTTTATAAAACAAACATTCTAATTTGGTAAATGATTTACCTTTTGATTGATTTTTTCAGATTTGCACAATCTTGTACTTTTGTGTGAAATTGGGTTTATAAGTGCATTTTGTGTAAGTAGTACATTTTGATGCTTAATTTCAACCAATAAGGATAATGCACCCAGTACTAATGGACCACAAGAGTCTTCTAACTAAGCAGGAAACCAAACAAAACTAATAAGTTAGTTTTTAGGATTTGTAAGATGTTTCTCTTCTGCACACCACCTAGGCTAGATTCTAAATTTTATTGTGATGAAACACCTAAGCATTTCTTATGTAGTGATAAAGTTGTTTGAAGAGTCGTGGTGTTAACCTCTTAATCAGTAGTAAATGCTTGAACTTGTATTTAAGACCTTTACGATATCCCAAGGTATACCTGGCCCAACAGATAGTTAATTTAAGTATTGTAGTAATGAGCGGGATGATCAAGGTAGTTAAGTGAAACTTAATAATAAAAATTATTAAATAGAATAAGAAACAACAAAAATAAGTTATTAACGAATTGTGGTGTTACAAATGTAGGTATTATTGTCACTACATTGTGGCTTTCATACATCAGACAGTAACTTTTACATGAACTTCTGGTTTCTCTATTTACTTTATCTGAAACCTGTAACAAAAGAAAGGTAATTTTAATGCACGTAGAAAATATTTAAATTTTAAGTGTCAAAAATAACTTGGTACTTCTTGCCATTACCTTCATCTGACTAATAGGTACGGAGTTAACTGACAGTAAACAACATTCCTGCCCACTCACATGAACAGTTTGGAACGAAGCATTTCCAAAACTGACTTCGATGTGAATACACAGATCAAAAAGATGTTTGAATACTGACTTTCAACCAAGATTAAGAAGTTCCTGAGGCCATGCTTAATACAGAGCACATTTAAATTTACATTTAAGTGTAACCACGTGCAGAATACATGCACAAATCTTTGAAAAACGTATATACATGCTTTATAGAGCTTTCTTCTTGTTGTTTTTTAACAAGTGGCGATGTTCTATGGAGAATATTGCACAATTATTACTAGATTTTTTTCAGTACACCTGAAGGCTATACAACTTCTACAAATGCAGTTAGGAAATTTTGTCTGAATATGTATTGATATATACTGTAGTATATATTTATGCTTAGTCCCTTACTGAGGGTCACCCTGCCTTTATATACAAAAGCACTGAAATTAAAAAAATCCAGACTTGTGCACTGCACTACATTCTGCAAGTACCTTTTGTGTTCAAGGCAAATTGTGTGCAATCAGTGTGGCAACCCCCCCCCCCCCCCAGTTTGTTAACTGATTCACTAACAAGAAAAATAATAGTCTGTCTTATAACGTGACAAAAATGGGTGAATATATGTATTGTGCACTTTTTTTATTATTCATGTAACAACACCTCACCAACGGAAAGTTGTTGTTGCAGTTACTTGTAGCAGGTTGGTTTTTACGGGGTGGAGTTGCTAGCCCCGCGCCCAACCCTCCTCCTTTCTCATCCAGGCAAAGGCGGAGGTTGGCATGTTGGGATTCGAACCCGCGACCCTCAGATTACGAGACGAGCGCTCTAACCACCTAGCCATGCCGGGCCTTGTTGTGCACATTAGAGGAAAGGAAATTTAGGTAACTTACAATAAAAAAACACAACAATTACAAAAATACGTATTAACTAAGGTGGGAACTAATGCATAGTGCAGGCCCATACTACAGTGATAAATTGACTCTTATATCCATGGAACAAACTCTTTATAAACGCACAGCATTGAACTGGTTTACTAACTCGATCACTCTTGTGTTGTTCCTTTGAATATTTTACTAATGTCCTCCAAATCTCCCGAAAATTCGGAATGTCACATCAAACCTAGATAATAGGGAAATTTCTAGTCATTATATCATGCCAAAACTCCCTATAACAACAATACAACATGTAAATTAAAATATTAAAACATAGCCTACAACAGTGAGATTTTGAAACAATAAAATTTTGTCAACATGAAAATGAAGATAATTCGTTGAAAGCTTACAATGAATACAAATTAGCCATGTTAGGTGAATAACCAGCACCCATGAATTGTTTCAAAAGCTTACCCATGGAAAGAACAAAGTTATTAAATACCTCAAATCAGTGATTTTAAACTAGTGGTACAGAGAAAGATTATAAAAAACAAGGTTGACTTAATAATATTGTTACGTGCAATATCACTGGACGAGTTCTTTTAAATTATTTGGAAAATTATTAGAGATCCAGTCTACGTGACAATAACTAATTAATTGACTTCTTCAATAATACAGCCATGTTAACTTGTAGACATAATGTCATAAATATACTTTTGAACATAAACTCGAAAACTACTGTAAGTTTAATACACTTATAACATTTAACAAATATGGCTAACTTGCTGATTAGCTGACAGAAGCACCAATTCTCAGTAACTCGATGAAATTATTAATCAATCTTTCCTCAACCAACAACTGCTCAATTATTAACTACTCTATCATTGATTCTTGTATTAAATCTAAACTTTATTTTCTTCTAAGTACGGGAAGTTTCTATATTTAAGACTACTTTTACGAACTTTGTAAATCTAGCATCATCATCATGATTTGTGGCTTCTTCTTACAAACAAATGAATTATAACATTGAAAAAATAGCTTATAACACTAGCTCGTTTCTGGATTGTGATGCCTTGTGAACAGTAATAATACAAAAACTCAAATAATAATAGTGCACTAAATTGTTCATTCACTAAGTCTTTTTGGTGGTTTTCTTTTTAGAGGGTTAAGCTATGCAGATGGGGTGGCTTCTTGTCCTTTAATGTTGCTTGGTGTTTTGTCACTAGGGAAGCTCTCCATGAATAGGCAGTTAGGTGAATCCACTGGTGGGTCCATTCTTGATGTTCCTCGGGAAGTGGTCTTCACAGGAACACTCTGGTCTCTTCTGTGGGTTGACTTTCTGCAGGCAAATTTTCTGAAGTTACCCAGCTCACCACTCTCTTACGTGATGAAATTCCAAAGATAATCATAACTGATTAGCTTTGGCTTGGAACACATTATTGGTCTTTCCAGTATAACCTATGACCCTTCCAAACATATTCTTATCTTTGGATCTCATCCTTTCATTTGGTGATGATTGTATAGCCTAACTATGTAAGATCACTGAAATCGTTAATGTTTTTCTTCCCTTCGTCACTTTTGTAATTACAGATTAGTGCTATGTCTTTTCATTTTGTACTTCTTTCCATTGTTTTAACATCTCTAGCAAGTTTCTTATCTCACTTTGTACTTGTGTGATCATCTTGAAAGTTGAAGTTTAATCAAAATTCAATTTTATTTAACCATAATAATTCCATTTCTGATACCAGTGTTATGGCATGTTCTATCATTAGGCGTATTCTTTTGGATTATTTGGTAAAATCAATGAACGATCCAGTTTGTGTTATGATAACTTCTTAATTATGTTACGCCTCTGTGTTCGTTTGTTAATTTTCCGTAAAAATTCTTTCCGAAGAAACTTTAGCGATACAAGTCCTTTCTTAAATAAAACTAGTTTATTCTTTCTTAATACAACTTTGCAATACACTTAATTTCCAGGCCCGGCATGGCCAGGTGGTTACGGCGCTCGACTCGCAATCTGAGGGTCGCGGGTTCGAATCCCTGTTACACCAAACATGCTCGCCCTTTCAGCCGTGGGGGCGTTATAATGTGACGGTCAATCCCACTATTCGTTGGTAAAAGAGTAGCCCAAGAGTTGGCGGTGGGTGATGATGACTAGCTGCCTTCCCTCTAATCTTACACTGCTAAATTAGGGACGGCTAGCCTAAAGGATAGCCCTCGTGTAGCTTTGCGCGAAATTCAAAACAAACAAACTTAATTTCCATAGACACGCTATAACTTAAACAAACGCTATAATTCACAACGAACGATTCACGCACTTGACTCAACTCTCCGTCTCTATCTCTGTCTGCAATTCAATTCCATTGTTGCCGTCACTTCTTGGCGGTCTTATATACAAGAATACCACACGTCTGATAAACACTCGAGCATTCAAGAGCCTTCGAGAATATCATGACGTGTTACTAGCGTCACGTGACTTCCGCTGTTGTAACAATTATTTCTTCAATACACATTTATTACAGCCTCGTTCACTTGCAGGCCTAATTTCTTAAATAAACTTTTCAATACAAACTCCATAAGTATTGTAGGCCTAAAAAAGTAACAACTATGAACAAAGCATTTCGTGATTCATAATGAATCTGACTAACTTACTGATTAAATGACAGAAAAACGAACTCTCAATGACTCGATTGATATGAAATCGATCATTGATTCTGGTATATTCATATGGAACTCTCACTTCTATCAAGTAAGGGAAGTTCCTAGATTCTAGAACTAAATTTTTGAACTTTTTAGAGCTTACATCATCATCATGATTAGCTACTCCTCTAGCAAACAGCTAAATTATCATAATGAAAATATAGCATACAACAATCTTACAATGCTGCGATAAAATGATTTGCAAATAGCAATAATTAATTTGAGCAATTTTGGAATGCAATGATTTTGCATAGTGATACATAGAAATCTTTGGTTTGCTCAAGTGGTAGGAACTGTAAACTACAGCATTAACTAATAGCATATTTATGACCTTTTATTTTTGTGTAAGTGCAACAAGGTGCAAAAGTTTAATTTTATGTCTTGAAAGAATTCTTCAATAGGAAAAATGATAACCTTAACAAGATATATTCACATTTTATTTAAGTATAAAGGTTGTAAAATAAAAATCGAAGTAGCTAACTCATTGTCTGTGTTGTGACGAGAAAGTTTAAGCAGAATGCTAGATTACTGTCAATAAACCATCATAAATAAATTTTATCAGAGCAGATTGTATTTCGCATGTTTTTAATTAATACACCTAAACAATCATTTAAAGTAACAACAAAAGGTGTAGTAATTATATTAACAGAACTGCTGGTGAATCTTGCTTTAATAAGCGATTTAATAATTTGGGTATTACATGGACAGTTGTTAGAAAATAATACTTCGAAAAATGCAGTGTTTCATTCAAGTTCTTTCAACTCAGAATCAATCTTTTTATACCATCTGGAATATTTGCTTAATGACACAATACCAATGCCGGTTTTAACCACTGTGAGGGCACTATTCAATATACAAAGTGTGAGGTTTTTTATAGTATTTGGTAATAACCATAGACGGATGTTTACAGCAATAACAGAACGATGCGGTACGTTAGTTAATGTGCCAACCTTATGGTATTTTGGGGTTTTGCATCAGCTTCATTTTTAATTTGTTTAACATGTGTGCATCCATTTAAAGAAGAAACCTTTTAATAATAAATTAGTTCAAGTGCTATTCTGCAAAGCTTGACTTTTCAGGCTCATACATATTACAATATATATTTTAACAACAGGATCTTTTATGACATTGAGGATCATTTTAATGATATAGTTTTGATAGAATATTTCACGGTGGTCCTGGCATGGCTTGCTGATTATGGGCACTCGACTCACAATTTTTGAGTTATGGGTTCGAATCCCATAACGGAACATGCTTGTTCTTTTAGTCCTGTGAGCATTATATGTGACACTTAATCACGCTATTCGGTTAGAGTAGCCCAAGTCATTGGCGGTGAATGGCGTTAAATAGCTGCTTTTCCTTGAGTCTGTCACTTCTAAACAGGGGACAGCTAGTGTAGATATCCCTCGAGTAATTGTTTGGCGAAATTCAACAAACAAATAAACAAGCTTATTTTCACTTCTTCTCAAACAAAAATCCAACTGGTAAGTTAGAAATTGAAAACTACCAAGTCTTTCGAGTCATTACCGAAGCTGTCCAAGCTGTTGTAATCATGCGGCTAACATAAAACATCCTATAGGTGTGTTAGTGTGAAATTCCACCGAATAGCTTGGAATGCAGCGTATTGGAATTCATTTTGTACAGATAGATTAACTGTTGAACTCCTTTTACTGTTTCAACTGCTGAGACCAGTGGTGAAAGTTACTTTAATTTCTTGCAAATACAGTAATGGTATCTACCCTAACACAGACATTTTATATAAACCAACACTAATAACTTATGCTGAACGAAGTTTAAACATTTGAGTATATACACATATGTATTAACAGCTACCACATGTTACGCCTCCAGTCGATTGCTTAATTTTCCGTAAATTCGTTCTGACGAAACTTTAGCGACACAAGTCCTTTCTTAAATAAAATTGGTTCATTCTTTCCGAATACAACTTTACCGATACACTTAATTCCAACAGTCGCTTTATAACAAACGCTAGAACATCTCACGTGCTCGTGCTCGACAATACTCAATTACACACTCTCTGACTGCAGTTCAATTACTCATTACCTACACACACTGTCCCGTCACGTTGTGACCATCTTACATATACCAGACTGCCCCCAGTCTAGTAATCTCCCGACAATTCACGAAGGTTCGAGAAAGAAGTGGCGTGATACTAGTCACGTGACCTCGCTGACGCAACACACACTTAACAGAATAAAATGAATCAATGTAAGTTTGATTTCAAACAAATTATAGGCTGGAATGAAAGTCAAAAACAGTACTTAATCATACATTGCCAGATAAACGTACAACAATAAAAAAAGCATAATAGAAAAAATAAAAACCGAATGCTTCAAGCCCTATTGGAAAATTAAATATAACTGAAGAGCTGAAACCATTGGGACTAATATTTAAAAAAACAAACAAAAACTTGCAATAATCATTATAACGTAATCATTTGGCTATACTATACTCCCTCAAGATTTATTTAAATACTGACTAACTCATTTAAGATAATGTTCCAGAGTGTCTGAACCTCGTGTTACTAAGTTGAATTGGTAATATCAAACTTACCCAGAGTTGTTAGCACTACACAAATGATTGGTTATAAGGGAGGTTATAACCAGTGGTGGGATTCAGCCGGTTAGTGCGAACCTGTTCTTAGAATTTAATGACCTCCACGAACCGGTTGTTAACAATCGTATGCATAGGCCTAATAATGACGTTACAACTTACAATTACGCGTGTTTACAATGCAACTTTACTAGCAGGCTAGGCGGACTAGGTCTACTAAATCTCTGATGAATCATTTGCCAGCAGGTAAGTGTTTTTTATACAGATTCTTATGATCTTATCTAAATTATTATTATTAGATCTAACTTAGTTATATCATTTACTATAGGCCAAGCG
>NW_013666636.1:176175-177350 GCF_000517525.1 Limulus polyphemus | reverse complement strand
ATTCTGTCCGAATATAACTTTACGATACACTTAATTTCGATATTCGCGCTAAAACAAACACTATAACGAACGAATGTTAACTTCAACAATACGTCTCTCTCTGACCGCAGTTCAATTACTCATTACCTACACACATATTATTATTCCGTCACGTTGTCACCCTCTTTTATATACCAGCTACCCTATATCTTGTAGTTGCTAGAGCATTCGCCAAGGTACAGGATAGTTCTAGAAACTAGAGGGCGTGAGAATAGTCACGTGATCTCGATGACGCAACAATTTGTTAGATGATAGATCTATCATCTATGCAATAGTTTAATACATTTTTAAATTTTTAAGAAATATAAATTTTTGTGTTTTCGCTCCAAATATAACAGGACCCCTTTCTCTAATAATTCATTTCTTTGTTTTCCACCTGTTACTATCCATTTTATTTATTTTTTTCTACTTTACATTTTTTGAAATATATTTTTAACGTATTACGTATGGAAGAAATTAATAAAGATTTAAATTTTGTTAAGTTCAAAGATTATAAAACACTTTTTTAATTGAAAGTTTCTAAAGAATCTTTAACACTATCCGTGACGGCCTATTTTTATTTTCTCAGTGATGGGGGGGGGGGGGCTTTCTGGCCCCTCCTTTTTTTTAATATCTAATATTTTTACATACTGCTAGTGAGAGAACCTGTTGTTAGATATTTGAATCCCACCACTGGTTATAACATTGAAATATCCCTGAACCTACCATTGTAGGATACTACTGCCAACTTTCATGCACAAAGTGCAGTTTTACAGCCATATATTTCATGTCTCCAAAGGAAAGATACAGAACAAAAATAGCTTAAACAAAATCAACTTAACGACTTTCTTGACCAAGTGTTATGCGAAAACTGCAACTATTTAGAATAAACGAAAAAATAATGAAAGATTCTACATAAAATAAGAAGGCAGAAAAGTAAGACAGAGATATGTTAAATGTGTAATATTGTTGCGTCATCGAGGTCACGTGACTGGTGTGGCGCCACCTATTTTCTAGAACTATCCTGTACCTTGGCGAATGCTCTAGTATTTACTAGATATAGGATAGCTTGGTATATAAAAGAGGGTGACAACGTGACGGGACAATAATGTGTGTGTGTAGGTAATGAGTAATTGAACTGCAGTCAGAGAGAGACG
>NW_013666636.1:163244-176054 GCF_000517525.1 Limulus polyphemus | reverse complement strand
TAAAGTTTCGTCGGAACGAAGTTACGGGAAGTTAATTAACAAACGGAGACGTAACAATATATAATATGGTAAATAATATATATTTGTATTAATTGTAATGCTTTAAGCACTGTTTTATTGTATAATTTCTTTCAAGAAAGTGACCTTGTAGACCATGACGTCATTAGGTCTACTACAAAATTCAACTGTCTTTCTGATCAATGGTTACAAGGCCCATATGTAACAGCGTAGTAAATACCTATGTTATGTAGTGGCTTTCACTGTTGTGTAATTGAGGTGTCTGTGTTCCAGATACGATGTAGTTAATGAATTCTTATTTTTTATTAATACAAGGTCAAAGGTGGCCAGTATAATACCACTGGCATGAAGTTAAGTCTTTCTGTATGAAACAGCAAGTTATTGACATAGAAACCAAACATTCTTGGAACCCTCGCCTTTTAGCTTTGATCTACACCCAATAGAAGTTTTTATTTTCTACAACATAATGCATCCACTAAGTTACTCCCTATTCAAATAATCGAAGCATCAACTGCTGAACTATTTAAACTGAACATCTGAAATTGCGCACTATTTGTTTGAGTCCAATAGTTCCAGACTGGCATTAAACATTTCAATAGCTGGTATAGGTATTTCTGTTTTGTGCACTTTCATCACTGTCGGACTAAGGTACTGAAGGCATAGACCTGTCTGTGACTCCTTCACTGACTAACGACAGAGGTGACAACTTCCCAAAGAGATGCTGGCTGTTCTTAATGTCTGAAGGCTCTACCATTTGTACATATGCACATTTTCTTTTCTCGTTAGAATATCAATACCGTGTAGTCACATAAGTACAATAGGATTCCTCTCCCCCACCTTTGGGGAAACTTTGGCAGTCTATCTCTCCTATTTTGATAATCCCTCTCCATGATGCATGCTTCACCACTTAATAGTGAGGTAGCTCCAGCTGTGTATATCATCCTCCAGCAGCATCTACAATTATTTTCTTGTCACAAGAAACATAAACTAGGAGTGTATCAGCAATATTGGTTACTTACAATTTAGGAGTCCTATGGAGTCCTCCC
Organism: Limulus polyphemus; assembly: GCF_000517525.1. Classification (NCBI taxonomy): domain Eukaryota; kingdom Metazoa; phylum Arthropoda; class Merostomata; order Xiphosura; family Limulidae; genus Limulus; species Limulus polyphemus. Next base: position 174,990 of record NW_013666636.1, on the reverse strand, counting down.
TACTTGTTTCTAGAGTGTCCAAGCCTTACAATGCTGTAATAACCAATACTTCCAGATTTTCTAGACACAGAGAGGGAGAACTTGGACTTTAGCTTATCATCCTAGTCCAGTAGTTGGCATGGCTCTTCCCTCTGAGGTGAAAATTGAACATCTATTGCTGGTCTTTTGATCCCAGATATATTTTAGAAGCAGTTGTTTCTCTTCACACAAACCTTTGAAATCTTGGAAAATACCTTCCTGTGTCAACAAGATAAAAACTTAAAATTTAAAATATTTGAAACAAACAAAGCACATTAAACGTAGATTTTACAGTTACAAATCACTTATCATAACATAAAAAAATTACATTAATATCTTAGTCTGTGGTGTTTTAAGTTACCAATAAAATCGGAGAATGGAGGTTTGATAAAAATTAAATATATAAGTGTGAAATAAACTAAACTGAGATAAGATACTTCACCAATAAAAATAATATTTTATCAAAGACAAAACACGCAATTTTTACGGCTGGATACAAATGTAGAATCAACAATCAACTCTCTGTTGAACGGTTTTCTATATATTAGCCAATCCTAAGCTCCGTCAGAACTTAGAATAGTGCCGTACATTTACATTACCAGACAATCATCCAAGAACGAAAAAGGGGAACCAGAATGTCCAACTTCCCTATTCCTCATTTTGAGATATGGCCGACATGACAAATTTAATTCTAAGTAGTCTAACTGTCTGTCATTACTCAGTTACAGCCTCTGTGATTCAAAAATAGCTGGTGTTCAAACATAACTCTTTTCTGTTTTATATGTATTTGCCAGCCAGTATACATGTTCGTCATTACAATCTAGGAGGCGTTATAAGGTAACGGACAATTCCACTAAATTAAAGTAGAACAAGAGTTTGCAGTGGGTACTTTGACTAACCGCCTTGTCTTTAATCTATCACTTCTAAATTAGAGTCTGATAGCACATATAGCTTTTATGCAAAATTCAAAAAACAAGTACCCAGCATATCTAGTTATACGATGTCCAGTTAAGAAAAAATAGTCTTTCAGGAGAAGCTACATATTTCAAGAATTGTAAATTTTTGTTGGCTTTGTTTAATTTTATTCAGTTCACTTTGGAATATAGTCTATTGTTACGATAGCGGAAGTCACGTGACGCTGGTGGCGCGTTAACGCTGGTGGCGTGCGTGATGAGTTTCTCGAATTATCGAGGAAGTCCCAGTGTGATCGAGATGCTTTCTTCGTTAGTATATAAGCCTGGCAGTGAAAGCCAGCGGAGATAGATTGTGAATCGCTGTGATTTATAGCGTGTATTATAAAAGTTATTACGTTTAAAGTGATGAGAAACGTACTGATTGTGGAACTAATGTGTACTAAAAGTTTGTATCGAGGAAGAATAAACTGATTCAATCACGAAAGGACTTGTATCGTCGAAGATTCTCCGAAAGAATTTCTACCGGAAACAAACAAACAAGCAGATACGTAACACTACAAAAAGATGCACAACAATTATTTTTATATTAGTTATGGCGTTTGTTTGCCCATTATCTAGAATGATAGTCTTCTTTACAGATGATTTTTACATCTTAAAAACATTTTTCTTTTTCAAGGTGAGTCGTTTCGGTTTGAGAAAGTTAGAACTGTTGCATTCTTAATTAAAGCATCCATTTATTTGTAAGGGGGGAAAATAATAATAAAATATTATCGATACCCTACTTGCCGTATCCTACAGCTATCTAGAAGAAAGATCAAATGATTATAAGGGCAAAGAAAATAAGATCGGTTTTGTGTATACAAACTATAAGCAATAGCCTGAAGCCAGGAACTTTAAAAAATAGTTTCTTTGTTTATTTTACAGCAAAACCACATTGGGCTATATGCTGTGTCTACCGCGGGAAATTGAATCGTGGATTTTACCGCTGTAAGTCTGTAAATTAACTGCTATCAGGACCGCCGGACAAAAAAAAAGTTATATGTGCAACATACAATGCAAAAAATATGAAAGAAGCCAACGTCTGTTGAAGACTGTATGCCCAATCTAGTTTCTGTAACGTTACTTAGGGTCTCCAAGACTGAGACAGAGAACGAAACCTGAATAGCCAAAACCAAGATCAAGACCCTATAATTTGATCTTGAGACTGGTATAGAGATTACATTTCTGATTCGGAGTTTATATACATTATTTTAGAACCAAACATGATTCTAAATTTAAACATTTAAAACTTAGCTGTGTGTTAAGAATAGTCATAATTGTCTCATGCAATTTGTAATTGACGATGAATTCCATATCTGTTTTCCTTCCGTTTATAACTTTACTGAATATCTAAGTAAATTTGCGATTGATGATGCTCTAACATTAGTAAATAAATAGCATTGTAACATTATTTTCAGATTTTGCTGAAGATGGAATAAATGTATTTCAAAACGTTCGAAGTTCCTGTAAATTAAAATGTTTTATATTTTGTCAAGCGTCTTCATCTTTATTAGTGTTTAGGATTTGAACCACTAGACGTCAGCACGGATCATGTGTGCAATAATCACCTGATTTTTTGTCATAATTATTACAGCTTGATAATACACAAAGACGTAGTTGGGTGTGAAACGCACTATTGATATTTATTTTTTTATATCTTGAGAAGTTCTGTTCATTTAGCGTCTGCGTGTTAAGTTGTTCCTGCTAAGACAAAAAGGGTTTATTTTATGGTAATTAAGACAAATAAGATAGCAAAGTAAAAACAGTGAAAAAATGCAAGTGATCTTGCTCGTAGCTGCACTTTCTTGTGGTAAGTGTGTTTATTTCAGTTTCAAAATTTAATTTGATATTATCATTTTCTGCAAGGAAATCACAGTAACTGAGATTGAGAAAATTAACTGTTTCAAGTGTTTGAGTCTTAGTCTTAACGAGTAATTTGGTAAATGCAATTGCTAGTTCATTTAACATTAGACTGTTTGCTGATGATACCACCACTACTACTTCTAGTTCTAAGTTCTACTAGTAGTAACTAGTATTAGCTGTTAGTATTATACTAACTTATTTGTGACCAGTAATAACTTGGATTTACAAATTACACTTAACTATGAATAGCAATAGCTGTATTAATAGTACTATTAGTATGGAAATGATTAATTTAGATAACTAGATTTAGCTAATGATCTCTCTGTTAATTTTAGTGAAACAAAAGTTAAAATTAAAGGCACTTTGAGATAAAACTAGAAGTTCAGAATATTGTTACTTAAGTTTTAAATTTTCTACCTTAAATATCTGGGGATGGTGGGAGACTGTAGCTGATGTACCTGTTCAACACCCATGGAAAACAGGCCCCCCCCCCCACTGGCAGTAACATAAGATGATCATACTTGAATGTCTCCTCAAATGTTGCTCCTTGGGTATATGCCAGGATAAATGGTCTAGTGGTTCACCAATTATAAACACATACAGAAGCATAGACTTGTCAAATAATAGTTTAGGTTATTGATCATTTCAGTTGGAAACAATATGGAAAGATGATCAGTACCAAGCTGTTGAAAAATACTGGTATTTTGTTAAAATTAAGGTGCTAAATTTGAAATTTTGCAGATTGTTTACTATGCAGTTGTATAACCTCATATTAATTAAATAATTATGAGCTGGAAGATGGTTAATGTTACAAACCTACCATCAGTCAATATTGTTCATAATAAAATCATAAGCTAATGAACTTTGTGTCAAGGATGGGTCATGTAACACCAATCTATTTGGCTTCAAATATTCTAAAAGTTAGTTATATTTATAATTAGAATTAGCAAAATGTATGTATAAACTTAACTATAAAATGTTACTTCCAGTTTTCCAAACTTACTTTATCTTAATAAGTGATGTTTATAACCATTTTACTAAGCTAGCTACTTCCAGTGACCTTTATTTACTTACACATCTTTACTGGGTCAAAGGTCAGTTAAATACGGACGAATTCAGTTATGGTTTGAGATACCTAGTAATTTAAAATAGCTTAATTTTCACAACTTAGAGAGGATTTTATGGTCTTACGTAAATGATAGTAAGGAATAACATGCTAATATATATAAAAATTATTTAACATTCAAGTATATGGAGAGTTCAGTTTAAATTAATTATCATAAAGGTTGTTTACTAGATGAACAATAACTGTCAACTGGTCTTTTTGCCATTCTGCATTTAAAGTAATTAATGTTAATCATCATTCATTTTGTAAGTTCTTTACGACTTTTCAACTAGTGTAGCACATCATTCTAATCAAGTATACTTGTTTATGTTCAGCTTAAAACTTAACATATTTTGGAAAACAGTTACTATATACACAGTAGTCATGAAGTTAAACTAAAAATATTTTGTTTGCATAATATATTTGTGTAACATTTAGAAATTTGGTTGGCTTAGCGTGGCTTGGTGGTTAGGCATTCAATCCATAATCTGAGGGTCACAGGTTTGAATCCCTGTCACCAAACATACTCAACCTATCAGTCATGGGGGCATTATAATATGATGGTAATTCTCACTATTCATTTGTAAAAGAGTAGCCCAATAGTTGGTGGTGGGTGATGTTGACTAGCTGTCTTCCCTCTAGTGTATCACTGCTAAATTAGCTAGTGCAGATAGCTATCGTGTAGCTTTGTACAAGATTCAAACCAAGAAATTTGGATGTGAATTTAGGATTAGTGTAAAGACTGTCCTTTGACTACATTGGACCATATGAAGGCATGGTTTACAGTATACAGAGGCATCCCAGATTTTTGCACAACCATAGCAATATACAGAGTTCAGGGCAGTACCCCAAGTGGGAGGTCCTGAAAAACCTCCTCCCCTCTAAAAAAGGAAAAACATCAACAGAAATTTACAGTATTTCAAGCTTATTGAACCAGTGCTCCAGATAATTTTTCTATGTAAAGAGTAATCACTCCCACAATTCTGTTAGTGGGAGTAATTTTAATTTTTTTACGAAATGCAGCAGTAAGAATTTGTGATAAAGTAACTTAAATAATTATGAATTATTTTATTATTTCAAAAGGTGAAATTTGGCACAGGATTAATTTAGCCAATTAAATCAAATGTAGTCATAATAAACACATATAATGATATTACAACTTTTGCTTTTATATTTTTTACACACAATTTCTAGGCCCAGTAATGCATAAAGATGCATATTTTTCTTTGGCTTGTTAAGTAGGCTAAACAAAATACTTTAAGAAAACCAAAAGGTATGGGTTTGTATACAAAATATATAGGTCTATAAAATACTAAGGTTTATGTGTTCATATTGTGTATGCTTTTTCTTTTATTGATAACCTGAGCACTCTTAGAAAATCAGAAGTTAAACACTTAATATTTTTTGCACTCTCAAGTACAATGCTAAATTGCTGGTCTATAAAAACTTGCCCAGTTTATGCTCAAACATATACAGGAACTAACAGAATGCCACTAAATAAAATTGGTGATACAGTACTATGTTAACGGCTTGCTTGTGCAAGTTGAAATAATAAAAAAAATAATAAATGGACTAGCTAAGGCTCCACTTGTAATTTCTCTTATCAATAAATGTGCATGTTATGTTTGCCATAGTTGCAGCTCATTAAATTTATAACATTCCTGTGGAATGAAAATACATTAGTTTTATTTCACTTTCAACCCCATTTGGTGTAACATTTGTAACCTCCACATGCTGTTATCTTTGGGCTAAACATGATACAGAATTCACATGTTTTAACTGCTCAGTTTTACTTAAATGTGCATTTAATAATTGTTTTTTTTTGTTAATTTGCCAGGAATACTCGTGTAGTTCGTTTAATAATTTGTTAATAATACTATATTATTAAGGTGATTTAGTTCAGGGTTGAATATAGGTAACAGGGTTGTAGTGCAAAAGTATCTAATAACAAATACCATTTTTAATACATAATAATATAATTTTCAACAACAAACTTTAGTAATCTTGCTAAAAAGGAGGTGGGGGAAGAAACACAAACCCCAAGTAAAAAAAATTAATACTTCACTTTTCTGTCTTGCTCATAAGTGATGAATCACTTAAAGGTTGTATAGGCTGTGATAAATATATGTTGGGGTAAGGGTAAGTCTTGAGAGAAGCATGCATCCTTATAAAAGTTCAGTTGAAGATTAGTTTATAAACCAGGAAGAAGTCATAAAAGTGATTCACTGAGCAAAATTATTGGGAAGAATGACTGAAAGAGGAAAGTAAATGTACTGTTGAGTACATTTGTGCATAATATATCCTGTGTAGATGATTTATTTAAGTGTTGTAATGGAAATTTGGATATGCAAACTTGAATATTGGGATTATTGTAATTATATTAAGGAAGAATAGGTATTAACTTTTTCTTTGGGAAAATATTTCTGTTACAGTTATAACAATGTGTATTATTTTGCTTGATGACATTTATAAACGTGTTTGCAGAATTGGATTATGAATGTGAGGGGCTGCATTTAATACAGTTTTGTTGTTTGTTTCCCTCTGTGGAGGGGTGAACTATGAGCAAAATGGCGATATTTCACTTATTTCTTTATGGAGAGATGAGAAAATTCTGTGGATTCATAGTTATCAGCTTTTTGTTTTTTCTCTCCAAGTATCATTTCTGAGACAATCCAATTTAATAAGAATTTTTATGGGTTTGGTAGTTTATAATGCCTGATTCTATAGAATCATATGCAATCATCCAAATATATCTTGTGACTTGTAGCAGAGTGTATAGTCACTCAACTACATAAAATACAGATCACAACTGATCAATTGGTCTTTCAAGGCTGTCCTTACACAAACCTTATCATATGCAATCATCCAAATATATCTTGTGACTTGTAGCAGAGTGTATAGTCACTCAACTACATAAAATACAGATCACAACTGATCAATTGGTCTTTCAAGGTTGTCCTTACACAAACCTTTATTTTTTAGGAAATCATTGATTCCTTTCTTAAAATTCTGTTAAGTGCTGCTACATATTACAGCTGACAGTAGTGCATGCCATGAGCCAATCACCCTGTTAAGAAAAAAAAAATTCCTAACTGAAGCCTAGCCTGATTTTAAACATGTATCCTTTTGTCTGAAAAGAAAAAAAAATCCTTTATACTGTTGATCACTCAAATACTTACAATACTCTTTGTTACGAATATCAATAAACTCTGTAATGCCCTGTACTTTTTAACATTTGGCAAGAAATTTCCAGTCGGTCTCTGTACTCCTTACTACAAAACTTTTACCAACATTATTAATGAGTCCCACAATGTGTGATTTCTTGATGATTTCTTTCCTTACTACAAGTATCTAAAGATTACATTTCGTTACATTAAATGAAAACAAAACAAAAACAACAACACCTGAAACATGACTTGAATGCAGTATTTTTACTTGCTAATTTAAAATTGGGAAACCCCATTAAAACATGTATGACACTGATATGCACAAAAAAACCTACAGAAAATGTTTATGGATTGACTATCTTCATGCTTCTTTTTTTGTATGAATGCTGCACTTGTAACCAGTTTAAAAAATAAATCTTGAACGTTGTGTACAACTAGTCTGAATACTCATTATAGTGCCTTGATTGTCAGCTGTAAAAATTGAAAATTCTCCTTGATGGGCTGTTGTTAAACTGTAGAACCCACTGGTTTTTTTGCTAACTAGCCACTGTTAATTTGGATCTTTGTTCTACCACTTAAACATAGGCAACTCATAGAAAATCTACCTAACCTTAAATAATGTTTTAAACACTTGAATGAAATTATAACTAATGTTTCAGTACTCTGGAGAAAACTTGTCAAAAACTTCGTACTGTACTCAAAATGAGTCTTCACTGGTCTTGGACAAAGCTTCCTTAATATTGTAGTTCTTAAATTCAAAATTATTTTGAATAAAATGAAAATCAATATATATATATATATGATTCAAATGTTTGAGTGATTGAACAACCTGCATGTTAGGAGCCTGTTATATTTGTTTTGAGAAAGACACTGTTGAAAGAAGTGACTTGAATATTAGATGTAAGTGCTACCAGCTTTTGAAACTCTAAGTTTGTTACACAGAATTATTTTTTCCTTTGTATGACTTATGTTTAAGAAAAGATAGTTTATACTATCAACTTTAGACTTTCAAATCTCTGGTGGAAGAGTTGATGTGCAGAAATGATTGTCATTAATTTAAAAGTGTTATAGTAAATGAATGTTGATGAAATAAATGGATTTTTTGAAATCTTCTAAATGGTTGCTAGCTAGAGAAATTAAAAGGTCTTTTTGTTTTAATTATAAGATTACAAATGTTGTATTAATAGCCTTGAAAATTAATATATATTGTCATTTGTAAGAGCTCTTAAACTTTTTTCAAGAAAGATCATGGATTTTAATCCTGTTATTATATAGAATTAAAATTATCCAACATTTTTAAGTCCATGAGCTGCAAAAAATATTGATGAATGTCTATGTATGTTGCAAATGTATTTCTGAAATATGATGTGAAGTTCATCTGAGTCATACAGGTTCAAGAATTGTTGATTTCTCTGATATATGAACCACAATTGTTTTGTTTAATCTTCATTGTTGAAAGTAATGCAGTAGGTTCAATAGGTTAAGTGGTGACCTTGAGTGACATGGCTTTGTGAATTTTCTTAAAAGTTTTTGTATTTGTTCACTACTGTACTAAATATGTGCTGTAGCTGATTTTGTAGTTTTTATGATAAGATTTATGTTCATGTATTGATTAAAATCCATACATTTGAATGAGATATGAAGTACTTGATAGTCATGTGACTAGTTGGACCTTGTGTTGTTGAATCAGGTGATCTCTCACTTGACCATGGACAAGAGAAAAGTAAAGTATAGTGATTAGCTATCGAAACAAACTGTTGCTCTGTCTTGTTCTTTCATTATCTTAATAAAACTTTGTACTTAGAAGAATTTTCAGTTTTTCTTTAAGGTAAATTTTGATTGCTTATTCTTTAATTCTATTGCACCTGTATGTGTACATCCTGCCTTGAAGGAAGTATTGGGACACTGAATTAAATATTATACAAAATATATTTGTATCTTTTCTTCCACAATAAAAAAACTAACAAATAACAACTTGAGAGGTGAAATTTATTCAGTAATTTTATTTTTTACATACAAAAATTTGTTTCTGGATTTATTTCAGTGATTTTTGAACACAAACATTAGTGTTTGTGAATTTTATAATATGGTGCACACAGTTCTCTAGGAGGAAAGTCAAAATACTTTTGAACAAAATAGCACTAATTTGAACCTTGTAACTTTAATACAAGTTTTATGTTAGTGATTTTAGTTATGCAGTCACTGGTTTTAAACTTCATTTGTCAAGTTGTGTTGTAACTACCTATACCTTAGTTTAAGAAGTCATAGACTAGATAGTGATAATGAAAGCTCTTTTTTCTGTTCTTTTCAACTTTATGAGTCAATAAACTTCCATTTCAGTAGAAATTGGAACAAAGTAACAAATGCATAGCCTGATGATATATTGTTAAACAATTAAAATCTAAACTAACAGTAACTTAACCATGCATTTATCCAACAGTTATTCAAGTACTTATAAACTAATAGTAAATACCAAATCATTAGGCAATCAATTCAACCAGTTTATAAGAGAGAGAATTTAAAGTACAAATGTAGATCCACACTTTCAGAGCTTAAACTTATTGTTCTCACCTTTTGATTTTAACCCTCATACAGAACACTTCTGTACTCAGAGAAATGGGGAGTCAAAAAAGCCATTTATAAAATGAGAATAACTATATTGTCGTTAAAATTCTTACTGGTAAATACCAAAACTTTTATGGTTTTTTGTCACAAGTCAATACTAATTTGTGGCCTAATTCTATTTTCATGTTATCACAAATGTAAGGAGGAGTTATTTCCATTTTTAATGTTTAGTACTTTAAACTCCTTAACATCAGAATTTGTTTTATACATTTTCACTAGTTATTGAGACTGTCAAGATCCTTTTGAATAGCGATCAACAATAGTATTTTATTATCAGCAAATTCAGAAGTATTAACTCTTCAAATCATTGATATAACTAATCAATAAAAAAATAGACAAAACAGTGGTAAATTTTCTACTTACCAATATTTTTTGCTTTTTATTTTACCAATGGTTTTAGTAGATTTTATATTAATTTCTTAACTTTTTCTGCCAATTCCAATAAAATAATTAAAATTGATTTCTTTTGAAAACGTTAGAAAATGTTTTTTGATTAGTGTTTAACTTTAGTAAGTCTTTAAATTGTTGGCAGTAAAAAATATTGACACTGTTAAGTAATTTTATCTTTTGATGAAGCCTTGTAGAGTTTCTATGCTGTTTTATAGTGGGTTTTTACTATATTCCTACAAGAACATAGAAATTTCAAACTTCTGGAAATAATATTCATGAATTATTCCAGAAATAAAGTTAGTAATTATTAAACACTCACTTTCTCACCAGATAGTAAATACTAGTTTCTCCAAGACATTAAAATTAGGTAATATGTTTAACACATTTATCAATGTTCAATACTGAACAGGGATTAATTGGATAAAATCTTCTGTATTTTAAACTTTTGTAACTCACTTTGATGTCTCTTTCTATTTGAACTGGATTATTAATGGAATTTGTTTATCGAATGATCATCAAGTCATTTAATAGATTACATTCAACTAATCGACTACTTTCACTAGATGGCTAAAAGAAAACAAAACTTGTAATGCTACAAATTGGATTTCAATACTCATGGTTTGCGGAGCACAGATAGCTCATTATGTAGCTTTGTGCTTAACAACAAACATAATAGAAGTATTTCAATTAATTGGTAAATTAGTTAATGAAAATAGTAATTATTGTAAATTAATATTCATTAATTAGTTATTTTAGTGAGTCATGACTAGTGAGCTGAATAAATTTGAATTAATCATAAATATTAATTAGATATCATAACAGCAATATTTTGATTAGTTTTTTTAGATTAATTTTTTGAATAGTTAGAATAATCAAAAATGGTAAGAATCAGAAACACTGATTTCATTTAGTTGGTTATTTTCATAACATTAAGTTAGCCATGATTTTGATTAATGGATAGTTAGAATAATTGAAAATTTGATAATCAAAAACACTAGTTAATTTCATGAGATTAAGTGATTTAATCAAGTATTTTAGGTGACATTAATAGAGGTAACCAATGGTCATAGGTAATTGATTATATCAATCAAATGAGTGAGTTGCTCAGCTCTATTTTGCAAATGTGAACCTATAATGTGATATACAGGATGGCAAGGAAAAATTACCAAATTAACTCTACAGACACAGTAGGTTCTAACTGTCAAAAGTGCATGTCACAAGATGTTAACAGTTACGTTCAAAATATAATTAAGCTAGTTTATTATCAATGTATGTTAATACTTTTGGCATCGAAATTTAGCTTATAATTCAAAATTTTATATTTTTCAAGTTGTAATTCATTTTCAAAAGGAGATATTTAATTAAATTCTCAATTGACACATCTGAATTACATGAAATTGTGGTGGTTTGACTTCACACTTTTTCTCTTACATTACAAGTCCATCAGATTGTTCAGCCAGTTAGTAACACTTACTATAAATGTTTACAAACCAGAATATATAAACGATGGTTCAGCAAATTTCATTCAGGTTACTTTAGCCTTAAAAACTTGAATGGTAGGGGCCAACATGTTGGAATTGATATTGATGCTCTGAAGACACTTGTTGAGTCTAACCCAAGGCAAC
>NW_013666636.1:130980-162388 GCF_000517525.1 Limulus polyphemus | reverse complement strand
TTTAATAAATGTTTTGTTTTGATATATAAGTTGTGGTCAGGTTTTTTCATCTAAAAAAAGTGACATTAACTTCTTGATGATCTAACATATAGGTGACTAGTGAGTGCAAGTTAAATAGTAGAGAAAAAACAAGTGAGAGATAATTAGATCTAAACTGAGTGATTAACAGTTTAGCCACGATGGGCAATTTCTAAAGAAGATAATAAGTGAAGTTCAGTCAGAAAAAAGTTAGAAAACATGAAGTTAGCCAGCATGTAAGTGATCAGCCTTAATGGGTGATTTCTATGGTGTTTCACAGCTGTATTGTAACAACAGAGATAGCAAAAATAATCTGTCTTGTCAATTGGGTTTTAAAGTAACTGAACCAGCCTGTGTTGACTTTTGCTGAAAAAAAAAAGCCAATTATTTAAAGTTCTGGATACAACTGTGGTAACCAATAAAAGAAGTGAAGTCAGAAAATGTTAAGTTAGTAAAAGTGAAGTCAGACTGCATGATTGTCAGTTTAACTGTAACAGGAGATATTTTAAAGTGAGATTAACAGAGCTAAGGGGAATAATTTGTTTTGTGAAAGGGTGTTCTGAAGCAATTGAACCTGCCTGTGTGGGCTTTGTCAAAAAGGAGACAATTATTTAAGGTTCAAGATACAACTGTGGTAACACATGAGGTAATGTAATTGAATTATTCACTGGTACTATTGTGATAATAGTAAAGAAAAATAATTTGTTTTGTTAGTTGGATTCTAAAGTAATTGAATCACAATGTGTGGACTTTTGACAAGAAAGGATCATTATTTAGTTTTAGATACAACTGTGATATCATATAGTGTAAAGAATCTTTGTACATACGTTTTGACTTGATTTGAATATATTATTATAAAAGAAGTGGATTATGTACTGTTCGTTTATTGTTCAAATTTATTGCCAACAAGTCACAGACACCTACTGTAGAAGAATCCTAGCCCACTCATATTTAAAATCATGACAGTGTTTTACTGTTTTATACAAAGAGTCCAGTCTTTTTCTTTTCTCCAGACTTAGTTGAGGTCAGAGAATTCAGATTTTTGCTCCAAAAGATATTTTCTCATGTTTTTCTGGAATTCCTCCCCAGTTACTTGCAGGAAAATCAGTGATAATGAGAATATTGCAGCATTGAGAATGGTGCTGTAAGAAAGCATGTGTTTATAACTATGATCAAAACTCTTTTTACGTGTCCATATAAGTTCCTATAAACATGTATGTATTGAAGTTTCACTGATTCTAATTTGTTCATTTTCAAAGCGGCTGCTGTCACAATCTTCCCTAGTCAGTTACCTCCCAGGCCACGAGACAAAAGTCAACTTTGTTCTGATCCAAGGTTTGCCTGCCAAGATTTACATTCTGCACATCATTGTGATAGTGTCAAGATCTGCATCCCAGAAGTGTGGGAAAAAATAAAACTCCCCAAAGCAAATGTAAGTGTTGTGTATGTAATGTCATAATCTTAGAAAAGAATATAACTTGCAGGTGTCATAAACAGACACTTTAAATTAATGTCTGAAAAAACAACAAGAAAACTTATTAATAATAACACCTGGAAATGAAATATGTACACCAGTTTATGTAAGTTATATTTTTTTGGGAAAGTTATTTTCTTTGGAAAGTTAGGTTTTCTTTTTTATTTCATCCTGTATAAGAATCCATATCTATTATGTTTTTATAGAATGGTTTTTGAAAACATTAAAATAAGCAACATGTAAATTATTAGTCTTTTTAAAGTTTTAAAAATACAAACAAGTATTATGAATCTCTCTGTAGATAATTACATTTCCTTAAGTTTGAGATTTAAACTGAAATGATTGATAAACCTGAAAAATGGTCACTTCTGTTGTACCTATTCATGCTGATTCTAACTCTGACATTAACATGTGTTTAAAATTTTTGGACATTGATGAATGTATGATCATGTTGCTGTAAGGATGTGCTTAGTTTATTTTTTCATGTGTATTTTTGGTCAAATAAAAAAAAATTAACTTTTTTCACTCTTGCATTTTACTACATATAGAATGAAGTGTGTGACATATGTAAAGATATGGTCAAACAAGCCCGAGACCAGCTTCTCAGCAACGAAACTCAGGTGAGCTTCTTTTCTTGTATCATTATTATCTGGGTTTCAGGTTCATTTGATTTTCTCTTCCATAATTATTTACTGATCTGTTAGTATCTATTGAATGAGTAAAGTATACATATTATATAAAAGTTGGTAAGTTAGTCTTTCATGCTCTTTTAAAAGACAAATAAAGCTAGTGCTTAACTTTAGTTTCCTGTGACCCAAGCAGGAGAAAATGGTGATTCATTTCTTGTGGGTGGGTTGACAATTCATCAAAGGTGCTCTTTATACAGCTGGGTAAACTGAAGCAATTGGGGTAAAGTATCTTGCATAAGGATACAACAGCATATCACGGATGATCCTCAAACCTACAACTTTTCAGCTACAAGTCAAAAGCACTAAATGCTAGGCCACACTGACTCCATGTATATAGTGTATGTGTGTATACATATATATAGTATTAGAAATTTGTAATTACATTATATATCATCATAGACTAACAGATTTTTAGTGTCTTAATTCTATCATAAAGATATACTTGATTATATATATATATATCATGACCAGAATTGTATAGGACCATTTAACTTTTATAAATGTGCTGACATCAATTTTTAAATTCTAAAAGATATATTTTGTTATTGATATATTATATCTTATATAATTGGAAAAGTAAGTTAAATTTGTAATAGATAGATTCTGAAACTTAAAAGAAATGTCCATCAACAGAAATGTTTTGTTCAATGATACGATTTGTGGAAGGTATGTTCTGTATGCATGTGTTTATATATACTCGAAGAAAGAGTTAACAATAAGTGATTTTTCTTTTGAGTTTGTAGCTATCTTTAGATATAATTTTTCTGCCTCTTCTTAGGAAGAACTTAAAGAAGTTTTTGAGGGCTCTTGCAACTTAATTCCAGTGAAAGTATTGGCAGCTGAGGTATGGATATTTGAATACGTTATTGTATGTCTACCATATAGATGGAAATTACTAAATGGTTAATGGTAAAGGAATGGTTATTTTTCAAAACTGCATTTATATTTATGATACTTAAAAAGTAGATAAATCACAAACTAAAACAAATAAGCTAAACATTTTATGAAGGTAAATCATTATCCTTGACAGTGGAATAACTTTTGTTTTAAGTGTATTTTTTTATAACGATAGTAACAATTTTTCTTAACTTTTTTCCTAGTTCAGGGCTTGAAATTTGTAATTTAGTGCTTATGTTTTGCAAGTAGAATACTACTAGATGAAAGTGAAGTCAGCTAACAAATTGTGTTGTGTGAAAGTAAGTTCTATGGCCAAAATTTTTCCAAAAGTCAATATAAGCCTCAAACTTGACTGTCATTTGTTCTTTACGACGACGAGTGAGAAGTGGTCTATGAAAACCCTTCTGATTGGTCAGTATTCACACAAGCAAACAATAATGGGCTACCTTTCATGTGGTTGAAATCACATTCACACATACAATGTTTTTTTATCAGATGTACTTTTACAGTAGGCTTTCATGCATCAAATTGAAAGAGCTATAATGTAAAAAAATATCAAAATCAGCAAACAGTACTGGATTTCTGCAAGAAATCTGTTATGAATGGAAGTAAGTTAAGTATGACCAAGTAAATGTAATGAATTAATAGTACTAGTGACCTGATAGCTTGATCCATATGCAGGCAAAATAATTTGCAGTCTTGTTTCCAGATTTGTATATAATGTTGTTTACTAAAAGAACCTACCATAATCTGTAATTCTTTGTTTAATATAAATTTTCTTCCTACAAAAGATAATGGTCTTTTCCTTGTATTTTTCCATATTCATACAGACTGCAGTACTATTACCACTTGGTATTATGGTCCACTCCCAGTTGCTTCTTTTAGAAAAGCTACAAGGCCTAATGTAAATTTAATTTTTCAGGGGCAGTGCAAACAAACATATTCTGGTGCAGGTAAAAATGTTACCTTTAGTTGCATCTGGCACAATCAATTTAATTGGTAATTTCTAACCCTGTAGTTCTTCGTAAAAGTATTAAAAAGCTTTCTTGCCAATTTTTCATTTAGATTTATTATGTAGTTAATGGTCATTGATTGTAAACTTTAAGTGTGAAATAACATTTCTTAATTTAAATCATGATTGTATTCATTTATAAAATTTTTATAGAAGTCTTCAAAATTATAAACAATCAGTTGGTTAAACTGTGTGTTTGATGTTTGGTATTACATTAATAAAATGTATTTTCTTTTCTGATCAGTGTAGAAAGCTAGTTGACGACTACATTCCTGACCTAGTTGACATGCTGGCTTCCAGAATGGTAAGTTTCCAATGTTTTGTATTTTTCTTCCCTTCAACCAAGGCTTGAATGTAATGTCTTAGTTTCTTATAAGTCGTGTACTTTTAGAGCAACTTATTTACCTAAAACCTAAACACAATAAGTAATACATATTTTACATATATAGATGCCAAAATAACTTTTTCTGGTATTTTCTAATTAAAGAATGTGGATGCACTTTGTTTTCAGATTCAAGGTTTATGATGGAAGTGAGCAATTAGGATTTGATTTAAACTTGAAAGATGGCCTACATCTTCTAGCATTGTTTCTTGTTATTAATTTTATGCTTCTCTTCGCAGAAAACTGAACTTGCTTGATAATCACTGTATCACAGAAAAATAAATGTTCTTGGTAATCATTCTGAAATTAAACCTCAACCTTTAGCTTTGCTGTTTAACCTTTTTGCATTGGTTAGATCAAAGTGCATGTGTCACAACCTTTTACACAGTTGCATTCAAAACTTAAACTACTTTATTATCAATGTATATGAATAAACTTAACATCAAAATGTAGTTTATAAATCAAATTTTAATATTATTTAACCTTTAAGTTCTTAATTTTATAAGGAGATAATTAAAATATTCTCAATCTCCACTATTATGAGAATTGTGGCATCTGTTCCCTAGGTTCTGTTCTTCTCTAATTTATTTATCACTCCTTCAACAAGTTCAAAATTTAATGTAAATTACTCATAATATAGTTATTACTCAGGCAAGGGATAAACTTTATAGTCTTTAATCTTGTTTAGTTTCAGAGCCATAAACTAGAAAATGAGACCCTTCCTGCTATGCTCACCTAACACATTCTCTTTTTTACAAATTGCAAATAATTCTCTCTGTCTCTTAACACTATATTTATAGCCAATAGAAAGCAGAAGTTTTAATATACCAATTGACGCATTATATTGCATTGATTTCTGTACAGAGAATTGTCTATTTCACTCCAGTTCAAATTTTATACCTATGTGAAACACATTGATGAACTTAGTTGAATTTTTAAGGGCTCTTATCGCTTAGTTAGAAAGCCAGAACATTAATGAAAGTTATAGGACATTTTCTGGTTTTTATGTGTTAGTATTCTGTGTTCTTAGGTGTATCATTTAATCAAATAAAAAAAAGAATTAGTGCAGTAGCACCATTAGTATAAAAAACAAGTAGGGTTAAGTTTCATCGATAGTCAATAGCGAAAAAAAGACCCAGTAAGTACTATATTTTTTGTTTTTCCTATGTATTCTTTATCTCATTATAAAATTAACTAAAATGTAAAAATTAGAAACTTATTAGGTTAAATTACATAAAAAAAATAATAAATGTTTCACAAGGTATGCTTGTGAGTGGCCTGTGTGTTATGTAATTTGATAGAGTAACATGAGGTACACGTTTGCTGAATGATTTACAACTTGTGTGGCAAGATTATACTTTTACAATTTATAGAAAACATGCCAAATTTTGTGAACATACATTAAATACTTTCACAGTCATAGTATGTATACCACCATGGTTATAAGGTCGTGTAAAACATGACTCCCATTCTGATAGGGTTTAATAGTTTATACTGGTATGGAAGATGTTTCTCTTTTTTTTTTTAACTTTTAAGAATATTTAGCAGTATAAGAGTTCATTAAGATAATATAATTGTACCAACCTGTTTGAGAGAGAAAGAGTGGTTGTACATGTATATGATATATCCTCACTTTTGGTAAGATGAATTAACTCTTTCAGTATGGGCTTGGTTCCTGGGACAGACCTTATAACCATTTTGTGCTATAACTTTTAAATTAGTAAGCATATGTTGATGAAATTTGGCAGATTATCAGTAAACATTACAATGTTTTCCTACACAAAATATTTTTTTTAAATTAAGTCTTAAGGTTTGTAAAGCAATATTTTTCTCATGCCTTTTTGTTTTCTCTTCACATGTTGCCTATCCAACATGCAAATTAATTTTCATTTTAAGATTAAAAAACTTTTTTGCATCAGAAAATTTTCAAATTTCACAATCAAAATCTTTATAATGTCCAGATAGTTATCAAAGGTTTCATAAGAAAAACACTTTATATTTTATCTGTTATTTTCAGTACAGGTTTGGTTGATTTGATGGATCTCATAACCACATTAAAAAAAAATAAAAAAAGTAAATATCAATTATGCCTTTTTGGTCCTAGAATGACTACAAATTATAACACACACATAAATGTTTAGACTAGATAGCTTAAATCTCATAACATTATACATTTATATGTATTTATTATTTATGAAATAATAGTTCAATAAAATTTTGAATGCGAGTCAACAAACGAGATAACATGGCCTTTCACCCATGACCTGTCTGGAAAGGGTTAATGGATAATGTGATTCAATTTAGAAAAACTGGCCAATATGAAAAGCACTAAAATTATAGTTGATTAAATATTGTAAATCTCTTAGTTCATGCAAAAGTAAGAATTTTCTGATCAATTTAAATTTGAAAGCTTTTTAAAAACAGGTCATACATATTTTTCGCTCCTATTTTTAAAAAAAGTGAAATGAAGAAACACATTAAACAACATTTGTCACATGCTTTATCATTGTGGTGCTACACACAAGTTATCATGTATACTAATAACTGACTAACCTGTTTGAGAGAAGAATGGGAAAGAAAACAACAACAGGATTCTTCATACACGTTCTCACTATCATGGTTGTACTATACTGCCATAGAAGCTGTGATGCTGACTGATCTATTTGGAAGAAGAGTAGATACAAACTAATGGTAATATTTCATTTCTTTAGGATCCTCAAACCGTTTGCACAGTGGCTGGCTTGTGTCCTTTTGTTTCATTGAGGCAAATTATTCATGTAAGTATTTGTGTAGTGATGAAATGCAATTGTGGAAATTATTTTATCATATAGGCCTATGCTGAATTAGGATAAGGAGTTTATGGTTTTCAGATAAGTGTTAATGTTGAAAACACACTTTAGATATTCATGTATAAAGCTTTCTAAAGAAATCATTTGTTTGATATGTTTATAGTAATTTCAATGGACAACTGTTTCCATCTGTATTCTGATGTTTGTGAAAAAAAAAAATCACAAACTGCAGATGATTGTTTTTCCACTTTCCTTTGAGTTTGTCTATTTTGGATTCAAAATCTATTTAATAATATGCTTGTTCATGTTACGGAAATGATGTCTGCGTGCATGCATATTTAGATAGTAAGATGTGTGTGCATTATCAAGACAGACAAAAACTGAGTATTATTCTAATATACTAGGAAAGACATATGTGCTCAGATTAGTGTCTTTATAGCAACAGTACTTCTTTAAATACAGAATTTCTAGAATAATACAAAATAATTCTAATTGCAGTCACCAAAATCTTGTCATACTATAATTCTGCTGTTGATACATGTTATAAGCATGTGCAGTAGGAATTTTACCCAGAAAAACAGTGCAAGTGCCTGCGTGTGCCAGAAAGCTGCAAAGCTCAACGAACAAGTCACTACAACTGATCTGTAAATGAAGGAATAACAAAAAAGGTGGATGTAAATATTCTTTATTAGCCATTCAGGACAATAACATAAAAAGCTTGAAGTTTTCAAAAAGGTCTGTTAGGTCCTAGAATAACATTATAAGTTTATTTATAGATAGTATTAAGAGAGTACAATATAGTTAATTGGTAGTGTTAATTTATATCTTTATTAGCCACTCAGGACAATAACATAAAAAGCTTGAAGTTTTCAAAAAGGTCTGTTAGGTCCTAGAATAACATTATAAGTTTATTTATAGATAGTATTAAGAGAGTACAATATAGTTAATTGGTAGTGTTAATTTATATCTTTATTGAACTTAGGCCTAACATTATTTAAGGTTTTATAAAGTACAACTCAAATACAAGTGGAATTACAGATTTCGGTGTCTATGATTACATTTCCTCAATTATTCTACAAATCTTTTATTTAAAGAAATACTGTTGCAGTAAAGATACTGTTGCGTCAGCGAGTCACATGACTAGTGTGACGCCACTTTCTAGAACTATCCCGTACCTTGGCGAATGCTCTAGTATTTACTAGATATAGGGTAGTCTGGTATATAAAAGAGGGTGACAACGTGACGGGAGAGAATAATGTAATGTGTGTGTGTAGGTAATGAGTAATTGAACTGCGGTCAGAGAGAGACGTATTGTTGAAGTTAATGTTCGTTCGTTATAGTGTTTGTTTTAGCGCAAATATTGAAATTAAGTGTATCGTAAAGTTATATTCGAAAAGAATAAACCAGTTTTATTAAGTAAAGACTTGTGTCGTTAAAGTTTCGTCGGAACGAAGTTACGGAAAAATCAATTAACAAACGGAGACGTAACAATACTAAGTTGACAGCAAACATTCTGCGGGTCCACTATTTAGTTTATAATGCTTTACCAGCTTTCAGCATTTGAACCTTAACTTTAAATTTATTATACTGCATATATATAAAATGTTTCAGAGAATCAATTGTCTCCCATCCTCCAACCCAACTGACGAGTTTTAGTTTTGAACTAAAGGCCTCTTGATAATGAATTGTGAGAGGAAAAAGAAAGATCTGATTTTTACATGCCTCTGGTTTTGAATCTGAAATGGACATACTAATACAAATGTGAGGGGGGACATCTGCAGTTTGTTATTTTTATCACTGGTTTCTAATGCTTTGTTAGCTATCACAATTTAAACCATAGTTTTTAAAATATTTGTCTAGTTTATTTGTAACATTTGGAACCTAACTAATGATATCCTACAGTGAAAGCTAAATAGTAAACTTCTTAATGTAAGAAAAGCAAAAAAAATAGTATGTTTGCTTAGAAGAGTAAATGACAAATTCTGTTTATACAAAATGAAAAGTTGCTCTTCATACAAACTGTTGTTAATAACATATAGGTAAAATTCAGGTTAAGCATGTGCATGCACACACATATGTCAAAATTCAGTTTGTTTTTGAATGAGATCATGGTAGATAATTCTGTGAAAACAAGTTAGTAGTACAAATTAACTCCTTAAACCTAAGTGAATACTGTCAGCATCCAGCGAAAAATCCTAATTTGTCCATTGGATGGTGACAGTATTTGATGACATTTATGTCTCTTTGGCTGAAAACTAATTCAAACCACGTCATTATCCATAAGATTAAGAAAATTGAAATTTTATAAAGTATGGTGTAATTATTAAGAAATCATGAAAATAATTTTGCCAGAATGTGCAAAACATTACAGGTTTGATGGGGTAATCACTGAAAATCCTCAATCACTAGTATTTAGTAAGCACTAATTAGCAAATGCAGAAGCATTGTTATAATGTAATTTGTGAAGATGTGTAAATAATTTATTTTTGGTAGTCTTACTTGAATAACACAAAGAAATCAATTTTTTATGTGTGCTATTCTTTTAATAAGTCCATTTATGTGTCTGCTTTATTAATATGAAACCATTAAAAAGCACAGTGTCTTGGGAAGTCTTGTTGAATTTTTGAACTTTTTATTTTTGTAAGGAACCTGAATTTGGCTCTGTTTTTTACATGTGTATAAGATTAATAAATGAACAAAATGAAAAAAATATTTGGAATGAAGAAAACTAAAGGAAGTTAGGTTGAGTGTGTACACATGCATACATTCATAATACATCTGTGATATTAAGTTTGTATGAAGGGTTCTTATTTTGATCAGAATTCAGAGTATGTGCTTGTTTCATAAAGAAACCATTGATTTTCATCAGGAACAGCAGGAGCAAGGACAAATAACTAATCTTATTGAAACAAAAGCCAGGGTTCAGCAGAAAGATTGTCATTTTTGTAAAGACATAGTGAGTTTCATCAAAGAAATAGCAGAATCTGTATCTGAGGTAAGAAGACTTAATAAAGGTTTCTGGTTAATAGAATAGTGTTTTTCTCCAACTATACTGTTGGAGCTCAACAGTATATTTAAGAACTCAAATCTAAGTTTAAAGACACTGTGAAACCACTTATTTGTGGTAAAGAAGGTAGGGTTTTTTATGTTGATATCCTAGGTGATTTTATCACCAAAAAAAATCAATATTTTTTTATAGTGCTCACACTAACATAATTTAAAGGTGACCTTTAAGCTATTGATGGATTGAGTTATTCTTTTGATATTTCAGTGCAACATAGTACTTAATAAGTTAGTTGTTGAAATTACGTAGTTTGTGTAATACATTGTTGTTATTTAAATTCCAGTAATTTGTAACTATATATTATGATTACTTGTGCATATAGATTGTAACATTAGAATTTTTAAGACAAGAAAAATTATGTTACCCAAAAGCAAAAGCTGAGGAGTGATCAAGTACTACTTTTAGGAATTTCAAAAAAATATTTTGGAATAATATTTTAACCTTTTTGCAATATAAATATGTTTATGTGTATTTTTTCTGTTTTTTTTTCTTTCTAATATTAGATAAAAACAATTTTTTCCTTAACAAACTAAAAGGTATGCATCATATGCAGAATGCATGTAAAGTAGCTATTCAGTTGTACTACATGAATTTTGCAGATTTGCAAGCATATACAAAACACCTTTTATGAACTTCATTTGCAAAGTGTATTTAATACATGCAACTTTCATAACCTGTTCAAGCCTGCAAAAGTTTTGCAAAATATCTACAGGTTATCCTGAGCAGTTTATTTTATCTTTACTGTGAACAATTTGGATGGGATGTTTTATGTTGTTTATTTGCAAGTAACGGGCTATTTTCAATGTTTGGATTACACACCTTTAATAGAGAAAATATTTTGTATATGTACAGTTTGTAACATGTTTACAGATTTTGTTTCATCTAACAAACTTTCATAGTTCACTGTCTTTTAACCCAAGATGCTCTGCCCTTTCTACCCATTTATCAAAATCACCTGACATGGCTATATAGGGTAATTGTAATCTCTACACTATTTGTGCTATTACTACTACAGTTGTGCGTATATGTACAGGCCTACTTATTTCTGCAGTCGTTCATGTTATCTTCTACTGCCATTTACCCCTGTATAATCATGGCTGTAGCTCGCCAATTGTCAAGAACTTATTTTTTTATGTTATATATAGTAAGTAAATATATGGGTGTGTGTTGGGCTAAGGATTCTTCTAGAGTAGGTGTCTGTGTGTTGTTGGCCATGAATTCAACAATAAATGAACAGCACTCATTCTGCTTGTTTTTAAATAATATATTCAAAACAAGTTAAATATGTACAAAAAATTCTTTACACTATGTATATCATAGATGTATCTTAAGTACCATACAGCTCTTTTTGTCAAAAGTCCACTTAGACCAATTCAAGTGCTTTAGAATTTAGTTGACAAGCCGAACTATCTTCCTGTACTTTTATCTTACACTATCAGTATATAATTCACTTATTCCTTTTCCTCTTTTATCACAACAGTATCAGTGCATAATTCACTTATGTTGTTGATGATTTACTGCAGTTGTATCCTGAACTTCCGATACTCGTCTCGTTTTTTGTATTTAGGCCTACTTCCAATAAATATCTCCTTTTTGCATATAGGACTACTTTTAAATAATCATCTGCTTTTTGTCAAAATCCACACAGGCAAGTTCAATTACTTTAGAACACCCTTTGATGAGACATAATTCTCCTAAAATGTCAAACTGTTAATTTCACCTTAACATATCAACCATCAGGCTAATCACTCCTATGACGGTTATCTTTGCATTTTGTAATCACTGACCTTTCACTCGGCTCTCCTCCCACTCTCTGGTTTCTCGTCTGGTCACCATTATTTATATCTCTCCCTGAGGCATTCTAAAAATCTCCATACTTCGACATCAATAACTTACAAACACAACTTCCAATAATTGTCTGCTTTTAATTCTCTTATTATGAAAAAAAACTAAACGGTGATAAAATATCAACTCACAAAATAAATTAATTAATACTACCTACACTAAACAGTCTTTTATATCTGACAGGCTTTAACTGTGGATTTTCTGTTCCATAGTCCAGGAATTTAACCACTAGCCTACTTTTTCTCCCATTCCTCTAATAGACTTTCAAATCTGGATCAATTAGATTTATTGATTTACAGCTGCACTTAGACCTCAGATTATGCCGAGAGTCACTTATCACAGCTAGATAGCTTTGTTTAAATAAATAAGTTACAAGCACAACATGAATGAATTACAAACACACCTCCCACACGAAGTATACTATGATATTGACAATTGCAATAATTTATATAATTTTTCTCATTTAAATTTTCTTATCTAACCTAATAAGTTTTTAATTTTTATATTTTACTTACTTTTATAACAAATAAAAAATCACACACACACACACAAATTTTTAAATTTATTTTTGTTGTCAAAAGGCAAAGTACTGTGGGCCTGTTTTTTGTAATGATGCTTTTGATCCAAAATATTCTAAACGCTAATTTCAAATATGAAACTTAGCACACAAAACATTATCGTGCAAAAAATGTAGAATATCCTAAAACTACTATAATTTAACTGGCTCTCTAACTAAGCTACAAATATGTTTAAAAAGTTCCATTAGCCAGTCAGAGCTCAACAGTAACAGTCACAAACATTCTGAAGCAAATTATATGCCAAAAGAAGGAATCTTTAATTGTTTATTGTAGAGAACAAATTCTATTGGTTATAAAGATGTCTATAAAAGAAGGAAATATCGTATAGATAAATTTGTTCAAAACTATGACAAGATTGGAAGAACCTCAGTGGTGAATGTCACAAATTTATCTCGCTGATTTAAGAAGGTGGGAAGTTTAAATTTTATATTATGACTTTGCAATGTTTATAGTTTGAGTTTGTAATTGGTTGGCTTCTTTGTCTGCCTTAGAAAGGAATGGAGAAAATTAAATATGAGAATCAATATGAGATGTGGCATGTGACACACAAGTCAAGATTAAAAATTTATTTAAATACTTCTTTTTGAAATTTAGAAATTAAATGTTAGATAGTATAAAACTAAATTATAAACTGTGTTTTATGTTAAACACACATTTTGAAGGTTCTAGAGGTTATGCAAATAAAATATGTAAACTGTACAAAGGACAAAAGTATTACCTTGCACTCCAAATTTTCAGAAATCTGAATCAGACTGATGTTTTAGATTCACAGACCAATCTTGAGTGCAAATGCTTATGTAATACATTTGATTTTTTTGTGTACAAGAGACTTGTATGTTTTTCTCAAAGCTTGCCAGATTCTGTGTAGATATACATAGTAAATTCGAAATTATAGTCAACAATTCTTTTCCAATACTGGGTTAGTCCAATGGATCAGATTCGTTCCCATTTGTAAAGAATCATGTTTGACTACACAATTTTTCTCTTTTATTATTTTTAATTACTACAGATTAAGAAGAATTATGCTAGTGTTTAGCTTTCTGCACTGTAGAGCAGAAAATTTAAGGTTAGAGCCATTGAACACACTATATACTTTCACTTGTAGGCTTCATAATTGTGTCAATCACTCCAGCTATTTGCTTAAGAGTAGCCATGTAGGCAGAGGGTACTGCTGACCAGTTAAATTTTTTTAACCTTGAGGACTTCTGACCTGTTTATACATGTGTGTGGTAATGTGCTGCTCAAGTTAAAAATACCAATATTGTGAGATAAACATATTTCAGTAGTGATTTTAATTACTTTTCTTAAGCTTCTTGGAAGCCACTGTTTTGTCATTTTAAGTTTATACTACTGAATTAGTTAATTCTTGACTGTATATTAATGCTCTGTGGAAAATGATTTTCAGGAAGAACTTGTTAATGCTGTAATGAAGTTCTGTGTTCAAGATCTCGCAAAATCTGAATCTGAAGTAAGTCAAACATTTTGCAATGTAAAACCTAAAAATGGTTTCTAGTAATTTTTTTACTGAAGCATGGTGACACAGAGCAGTATTGAGCATTGTGTAAGATAAAGAAATAAGATGAGATGTTGTTGAGTTGATAATGGATGTGTGTTTGGGTGTGTAATGGAAAGAGAAAAGAGCAAATGGTGATAGAGCTGCACATATACCAGACTTCACACACATTTAAGTAGATCTACATTGCTGTAGCTTCATCTTGTTTAATGTATACTTTCCATTTCATTTTAGAAATAATTCTTATTGGTCTGTTAGCATGCATAATTAGTATTTTTTCTATATAAATTGTTGATTTTTGTTGTACATATTTGAGTGAATTATTTTTATGATTTGTTATTGTGACATATCAAAATTGTTTGTGCACAATTTTTTTCTTTATTGTTGTGTTTATATATAATTTAACTTTTAATGCCTTATTTTTTGGTTTGTATGTTTTCAAAGAAATTGTAGCAAAAAGAATTATGTATTACTACATTTTTGAATACTGAATAGCTAAATCGTATCACTGTTCGTGATGATCTGGGTGAAAATTGTCCAAAAGTAATGAACACTAATAGAAAGCTAATCAATTTGTTTAACTCTAAATGTTTTCTGGTATATTAATGTTTAAGGTTAATTAAGATATAACACTCAATTAAGCAAAAAATAATGCTCTTCATATTATGGATAAAATCTTGAATTATATTTTTGAGAAGCTGAATTTTATTAATACAAATGAGGTTTTTTAAAAATTCTAAGAAAAGTATACTGTATAACGTTTTCACTATCTAATGTTTCAATAAGATCTCTAAACTAGAGAAAATGTTCAAATAATTTTTGAGAACAATTTCATTGAGAAATAGTTAATAATTTTTTATAAGGGTAGTTATGTTTTACCAAATCTTTAAGACAGCTAGAAGAGAACTACTTTACACACACATACACACAAACAAAAAATATGTCTTTGTTTAATGTATTAGTATCATCCAGACCTATGCTGTTCACATCCTCCCTCTCATCATTACCATTTCTTAGCAATGTTGTTTTGCCTATAAAGACCATTTGTTGAATTTTTGATATGTGTGGAAGGCAAAACATTGTGGAAAAAAAACTAGTATATTGAACACCATGAGCATATACCAATGGGCTGCCATTGTTTTCATCCAGAAATTAACCAGAAAGTGACAGTAATTTGTAAATTTGAAATGTATAATTCTCTGCTTTTCTGAAGGTTGATGGCATTTTGAAATACAGTATACCCTAATTCTGGTCAGTGCATTATATGTCTGTTAAGTGTTGCACATGGAACACAATAATAATTAAAAAAAATTTTGTAAGTTAATTTGAAATTGCATTTTTAATGAGTTAATTTTCTTTACTATATTTGATAAATAACTGAATAATGTTTGATGGCTGGTTCACAAAGTCTCATGTTTTTGCACTTCTGCACTTTAACTTGATTCACTATGTATATGAATGGCTACAATTAAAAGAAAATGAATAACAGGATGTGAAAGAGTAATAAAAATGTTAATTATATTTGTTTTACAATTATACAGGATATTGTTTTTTTTATAATAAATGTGTTATGAAAAAATAGCTTTCACAAAATAATTTGACTAAAATTATGTTGCTGTTTTTTTTATGTATATGCTGATTTGTATTGCTACTCATTCAGTGTTGCATATGTGAAACGCCCATGTATGCAAGACTTTTTTTAGCTGTTTAAGACTGCTAGCTATATACATAAATATAATCTAGTTCTGTGCTGATTTTTTGTAACTTAACTAATGATTGTGCAGCTATTTTGTATCCCAGTTTCATTATCCAATCTTTAAGTGTTTGAAGTTTGTTTTGTTTAATTCTGTGAGTCCCCAGTTCTCTTGTGTAAAGGCTTTTTAGAATCCCTGCTGATTTCCTCTGTCTTCTGAGAAGTCAAAGTCACAAGGAAGATTGACATACAATGCATTTTTCTTTTATAGGTAGGTTTTACTTGTGATTTGTTAGTTTTTTGTACAAATTTTGTAATTGTGTCTGAATGTGCACAATGTTTTAATGAAAAAAGCACCAGTCTGTGGTATCTCTTGGATAACCAACAGAGCATAGAAATCAGGCCACTAAATACATGGATCTTGGGTTTTAATGTGTATTTCCCTTGAAGTTGCAATAGTTAAACAGTTAGAGACAAAACACACTAATAACAAGTTTAATAACTCACAATTTATAGTATAATACACAATAATAGGTCAAGTGTGGAGCTGATTAGAGCTAGTGAAGACTTTAATAAACAATAAACTCTTGTTAGTTTCAGCACTTCCCACTTGTGAGTTACACTAAGTAAAAAGAAGAAAACACTAAATGAAAAGTACCCCAATTTATGTTAAGTATCACTGATAAACTGAGCCATAAATATCTTTTATGCAGTCCAAGATCCTAGCATAGATTTCAAGATGAAACTTCAAATTTTTAAACTCTAAGGTATTTCACTCTTAATGTGAAAGGACTTTAACCTCGTTCAATTCACTTCTGTGCCAAAAGTATTGGAAAAACAGCAGATATTGAAGGTCTCTGCTGAATAATTACAGATGGAACCAATCAAAAGGAACCATAATTTCTTCTGCCACACCAATTTTGGGGAAATAAAAAAAAAGATTGACCTCTTGAGCCCCCCAAACATAAACTTTAACTCAATTAGCTTCAACCTTTTATTGCACAAAATCCCATCATTGGTGCATATTAGTTTATCTAGCTAGTGGGATGACCTGCAGCTGTTGTCTGATTTGTCACAAAAAAAGTGACTTAAGTCATTAATTAAATGATACACTATTCATGTAAGAGAACCAAACAGTCTGTTATTTACATGCAACCCTCCTCTTGCCACTTAGATAAAGCTAGTAACTCATTGTGTCTGAAAAGGAAACTATGAAAAGTAACAATTTTAGAAATTTTAGATTTGAACTAAAGTAGAAAGTGTATGGTATGTCTCTGTACTAAGTCTAAGAGGAAGTACTGATAGGCTATCTAAGTGGAAGACCAAAGTAAATTTTACATTTAATTCATCTGTTTAACAGACTTCCAGTTTTGAGTTATGCAGTATTGTTAAGTATGTATTCAATATTTTTCCATGTTTGTTGTGTATTTTAAGCAGTATTGTACTCTTTTGTAAATTTTTCTTGATAAATAAAAGACTTAAAAGAAGTTTGTCAAGTTACTTGTATTTAACATGCTTAGTTTAATATAGTACTTTATGCTGTTGTATTATATTTTCTTTTCTTTTGGTCAATCTAACATATAATTCATTTACTTTCAGTAAATAGATGTTGAGTATTGGAATATTAAACTTATATAATACATAGTGTTATTTGCACATCAGGTAACATATACATAATTATTTTCAGCTATTTTATTTTATGGATTTCTATAGAAAAATACATAATTTACACCTTCTTAAAACATTTTTTGATGGAATATGTGTAAACTAAACTCCCTGAACTGAGAATGCAGATAAATGAAAATTATTTATGTAGTCATTCTTTTTTAAAAGCCATATAATTTTGTCAAGGGGGAGGGGAATTTTCAGTTGAGCAACAGCAATTTTTTTTTATCAACAAACCTCACACTGCACAGTATTGAAATATGTATCTAAAGAGGCATGCATAGTGGCAAAAAAAAGTCTTTAGCTTTGATTTACACAATTCTTAATCCATAACTTGAGCTATGAAACTAGAATTCAAAAAGATTAATATGTTCTGTTTGTTTGAGCTATAACTTTCATATATAATATCAAATTGGTTAGACAAGCAAAATCACAGTGACGTGTTCATTAAATTGATCTCAGAAGGCTGTTATGAGGAATTTATAATAGAAGTATATTTTGTATCTTAGAGCCTATAGTGCCAATCTGTGGATCCAAGTGTCCATGGTTTACATCTCATGGCTAAAAAAAAGAATGTGTTCAGCACTTTGTGGCAGTTAGTGATTTATGAGAGTGGAATTCAAATCTTATAAGTTGATTAGAGCAGCTTAAGAGTCAGTGGTGAATGCTGTTGACTAACTACCTTCCTTCTATCTTGTCAGTTTAAAAGTAGGGTTGGTTAGTACAGTTAGCCATTATGTAGCTTTGCACAAATATTCAAAACAAACAAGACAATATTTTGTATCTTCTGATAACTGCAACAGACTTCCTTGGAATGTCGTATGTATTTTCTAGCTGACCACTATATTTTTTTACATTAAGATTAAACTTTCAGAAATTGGAGAGTTCTTTGAAGTTATATGATTGATGTTTTTTTAAAACATTATATTCAATTTTATAATATTAAATTTTGCTTCATATTTTGCAGTGTGCCATTATTGCTGAAGTTGCAGTAGTATTTAGAAAATTTGTTAAGGATATGGTAAGTCTTTATTGAAATAATACAAAACATTTATTTTGTGCATGTTTATATTTGTTGATAGGATTATTTGTTCTTGAATACAACCAACAAAAGTGTGACTATCTGAGGAGGAGAATTTGCACAAAATATTGTAAAAAAAAAAGAAAAAGTTGTTTCCTTTTGTAGTTGGTTTTTAACATAATTTTGTATCAGTTTTTAACTTTCTGTTTTCAGTAAATTGCATTATTTTAATCCTCTTTTCTCTACATTGAAAAATAGACAAATTTGCTAGACAATTTATTTGAATGTTGTCTAATTGTAGCAATTGTTTTAAGAGGAGTTGGTGAATGAAAAATTTTTTTTAATCATTGGGAACTACATCACAATTACAAAGCAAGGAAATACAAATTAAAGAAAACATAACTCATTGAAAAGCTATATATCAGCTTAAGGTGGTAAATATGGTTTTTTTATTTAATTGAATTGTCAGTTTTGTAATTTTTAATTTTTTGTAAATTATATTTCGTTAATCTGATATTCTTGTTTTTTGTAACGGCTGTGAAGCTGTAACTTTTTTCTAGTCTAATTGTAAATATATATGGTAACTGTCCGTTGTACCTCCTTTTTAGAATAAGCTGATAATAAAATGTTACAGTACACAATTTTAATTATTTACTCTATTGGTAATGTTAATGTTTTAATTAGTAATTATTTTTATTAATTTTTTTAATATAGTACAATTTTTCCACGCAAACACACACACACACACACTGATCACTTTATAAAGATCTATTAAATTCATTTTTAGAGCTCACCATTTATTTGATCATGCAAAACAAAACTCATCATGTTATGTGTCAGATGATGACAAGCAACTAGTATAAGAAAAACTTGAAAATGAAAAACTTTGGATTTCATTCTTCTGATGCTTTTTTTGTTTTGTTGAATAAAACAAAATTCACTCATACACCTGTGCAGTGATTTATTCTACATGCCTCCTACCACTGATATTTTCACATTTTATGCATTTGATGACAACATGTGAGGGAAAGATTTGTTTGTGAATGCTTGGA
The DNA here is from genome assembly GCF_000517525.1 of Limulus polyphemus. Classification (NCBI taxonomy): domain Eukaryota; kingdom Metazoa; phylum Arthropoda; class Merostomata; order Xiphosura; family Limulidae; genus Limulus; species Limulus polyphemus. Next base: position 142,696 of record NW_013666636.1, on the reverse strand, counting down.
AATCCTGCTCTCACACTTTGACGTACAGACTTATCATGGCTAGTCTGTAAGTAAAAGGTAAGAGCAGGAAAATAAATGCTTGTATATCAGAAGTCATTGTTATCAAAAATTGTTTTTTGACTGTTCAAAAGTGTGTCACCCGATTTTACAAACAGTGGCAATCAAAAGGACTACATTTGTCACTAGAAAAAACTGTCGCTGTCAATTGCTGATTGACAAATTGAGGGGAAAAAGTTACTTAAGAGGTTTGTAGAGTGCAACATATATCAGACTGTGATTTGGACTTGACTACTTCCAAGCATACAGTGTGAAGGATATTACAAAAACTGTCATATGATAGCTGACAAACAACGTACACAAATAAAAAAGCATGATATCAGTGGTTATTAGATCTCACAATGGAAATGAATGACTGGAAGGGTATGACGTGATCTGATGAGTCAAATTTTATCCTTTTCTCTACTGACAGAATGAGTTAAAAGTATAGAGAAAAACACATTAGACACTTGGTTTTGTTTATGATATTCAGACAGTAATAGTAGTAATGTAATGGGATGAGAAACATTCTCATGACAGTAGTTATGTAATTTGATTTATAAATTGCAAAGAGGATCCAGATTTTAACCGAACATTGTTACTCTAATATTGACCCTTAATGGACAAAAGCTCCCCCAATACAGTAATGCAAGGACCTATAAAATTGATATTGTCCAAAATTGCTTTGAAATGCATGTCAGTGATTTTAGGTATCTTTCTTGATCAGCACAAGTCTGGATCTCAGTCTGTTTCATAATCTTTGGGGTGAATGTTAAGGTCACATTTACCATTATAATTCTCTGCTGACATCTATCAACCAATTGCAGACCATACTCCTTAACAAATGGATCATGGTTGAACAAAACCTTTCAGACTCAAGTCTTTCCCACAATCTGTTCAGGGTATTGTAATAGAAGGTCGGCAACCAAGTAAAAGGTGAAGGTCTGAATAAAATAGCAAAATACATAAATATAACTGGTCATTGGGACTAGCTTGAGCAAAGTTTCTTGTGTTGTACTACATTTAGGAGTTTATTTAATCTTTGAAATCCTTCATTTTAATGGATTTGTTGTGAGCTCTGTTTAGAAATTTGATTTTCAAGGAATTTCAAAATTATTATTTGTCTTAATTCTCAAAACCTCTTCACTGTTGAAGCATCTAATTTTATTATTTTGTAAAACAAGTGACAGATGATTTTTCTGTCTTCTATAATCCTACATGAAAACTTTAAAGTTAATAAAAGAAATTAAATGATCTTTTGTGTATTTGATTTATGTCAGTTACTAGTTTTCTGGTTTATTGGAGGCTTAAGTACTTTATTGTATGATATCACATAAAAATAGTTATATAACATACAAATTAAAATATTTCATATAACTCTACCATCATTCAAAAGAGTTGAACAAAAAGTTTAATGTTTCCTGTAGTAATAAAATTTTAGCACTGTAAACAAATCATGTTATAAGGTTTAACAAAAAGTGATACCAATGAAGTCTGTTTTTTGAATAAAAAATTGTCTCATTTAAAACTTGTACGATATTTGTTTATTGGGTATTGGGTTTTATAGCATGACTGAAATCTGATAATGACATTTGGTTGTATTTCTTTTGTTAACATTTAGTGTAATTATAGAATGTATGAAACTGAAATGTTTTGATTTTTTTGTCTGATTTAGATATTGCAGAATTTAAAAGTGAATATTACAAGATAAAGTGGAAAATTTCACATGCATGTAAAGATATATTAAGTGTTATTTTTTTTAGTTTTGTAGTAAACATAGTTCACCTTTATGGATTTTTTATTGAACTTGTTATGTTTGGAAAGTACATAGCTAAATGTTTTGCATGTGCCTAACAGAATTTTTTTATGTAATTATTATTAATAGTCCAATTTTTAAACTATATGCAAAAAACAAGAAATTTTTGGTTTAGTGTATGGTAGGTTAGATGTATTATTGGTACTTTGATCTCTATTTTATTATCTGTGTAGAGTGAGATAACATCACTTTACATCTTAAAATTGAGAAAATTAGTTATGATACAGTCGTATTGTTTGTAGCTGAGTGATCACATCTGTCAAAATGGATGTTACTTGGTGTATATGTATTCTGGCTGTCCAAAGGGTGATTACATTTAGTAAATGTTAATCCAAGTTAAGTCTTTTATTATAACTGGCTCTGTCCTTAGTGAAGTTTAGCTATTTGACAAGAGATATTCTTCCAAAAGAGAATCCTCTTTATGGTAAAGAAAAGAATGAAGTGAAGTGCAAATAACAAAGTACCAAAGGTTTGTTCTGTCCAAATGTTGACACTTCTATGTAAAATGGTATACTAATAACCATTTAGAAAGTAACATCTTATGCTCTTCATATGAATTATTTTGTATACTGTTAGCTTTTATTTAACTTTTTTACTTACATCGTGTGTGTAACAGTGTTGAGTTAATACTTTATTTTCAGATACATTTTTAATAATCATATATCATTAATTTGGATATCCTGATTATCAGGTGTAACAGACAAAAGTTAGGTGTTATTATTACCAGATACAGCAGTTAGTTGTTACTTTGCTTTCATATGTTTCATGAATAGCATTATAGAAATTATTTAGTTATCATCATTGTTATTATCAGGTGCAGAAATAGATGGTTTTGGCTATTATTATTCTCATCAGATATAGTATGTGGTGGTTGCTTATGGTAACTTCAGCATTGTGTACTGTGTTCTAGTTGAAATTGTTTGATGGATTGTATGCATCTTAATTACTTGAAATTTAGAAAAAGAAAGTATTTGACACTTTCAGAAGCAAAGTGTTTTTTAAATTGATTTTACTGATTTTTCTATATAGTTGAATTTTTTGATACGAGTTATTTTACTTAAAAGCAGACTGTATTTAGGTCCTAGAATAACATTACAAGTTTATTTGTAGATGGTATTAAGTATAGTATAGTTTAGTCCTGACTAAGTTAATGTAAAGAACATACACTGTACAGTGTTAATTTCTTATTATCAAACTTAGGCCTAACATTAGTTAAGGTTTTATAAAGTATGACCTAAATACAAGTGGACTTGCATATTTTGGTGTCTAAGAGTACATTTCTACAACTCATTCTTTTTTTTTCTTCTTAAGTCAGATGAGAAATGTTTTATATGTGAAGCTACTTCTGGATTAGCACATGATCTTCTTTCTTCTAAAACAGTACAGGTGAGAGTAACTGATATTTTAAATTCTTTTCATTTATTCATTTCAGAGCTTCTATTTTTTCCTGTTAATATTGTGTAAAATGCTTACAAATATTAGCATTTCATTTATAGGTTTATTTCTGTTTCTTATAATGTTTTTGATATAATATTTCAATTGATTAGGAAAAGTCAGAATTTTTCATCTTCATATAATATCTTGTGACTGCTTTGTGTATACTTTTTAAACTTCGTTGTATTTCTTAATATTTCAATTCTTTTCTTTCTGATGATTATTAGGACAAACTGGAGAACTTAACCTTGAGTGCTTGCTCTTTGGTTGAAAAGTGGATACCAAAGGTATGAAAAGATTGTTTTTAATGAATTAAAAATAATAGCAACCATATACTCTACACTTGTAGATATTAGTGAAATTCTTAAAGAAGTTTGTTTTCTGTCATTTTGTCTGTTTGCTAATTATTGAATTTGTAAAACTTAATACTAATTTGTTTATATATATATATATATTTGTCTTAGTATTGTTTATTTTTCATAAATTGAAAACAATCTGACCAGCCTATTGTTAGGGCCTGGCATGGCCTGGTAGTTAGGGCACTCACTTGGTAATCTTCATGTTGCATATTTGAATTCCATCATTAAACATGCTTGCCCTTTCAGTTAATTCGATTATTTGATTAGAGTAGCCCAAGAGTTGGCAGTGGGTGGTGTTGACTAGTGGCCTTCCTTTGAGTGTCACTTTTAGATTAGGGACAGTTAATGTAGATAGCCTTGTAGCTTTGAACAAAATTCGACAAACAAACAAGCTTATTTTTCATATTTTTCCTTCCTAGGTTGAATTTATATAAACATGAACAAAATCATTTGAAAGAATCTAACAAATAAGTTAAAGAAGGTAATTATTGTTTTAGACATAGTAACGGTTACTGAAGTATGTACACTGTCATGTTTTATTTCATAATTTTGTTCATACACTGCTTTCTTAGCTGGTTATACTGATGCAACTGTATGATGTGCTTTGATGAACCCCTTGAGAATGCCTGCTGATGGTCATTGAAATTTTGGTTGTTAAAAATGAATAGATAGATATTTAGTCGTACATTTTCATATGATGATAATATTAAACATTAGTCCAAAATTATGATTTATAAAAATCCTGATATTTGTTGCTTATGATGCTACAATGGCCAAGTAATAAATGATCAATATGTTGAAAGTAATGTTTTGTTTATTACAACAGTGTAAACTATACTCTCCTTATTCTTAAATAATCTGGAGAGAGAAATTTTTAGATAAGTATAATGTTAGTTTGTTTCAAGAAAGAAGATCCAGTATTAGTATACTATCATTTTTTGTGACATGTATTACTTATACTGAGTGCTGCTTTTTTGGAAATTAACTTAGTGTCATACGTATTAATAAGTATTTGAAATTGAAAAGGTTTTAATTATTTGTCAGAATATAATTATTGTCAGAACTAATACTTTAAATATGTGTGGATGTTTTAGATTTCTGTGCTTGCTTATAATCAGTTTTATGGTTGTTTTATCAGTTTGGAATAATCATGAACATTATTTTTGTAGTGTTCAGATGATGTAGAAAAATATTTTCCCCAGGTGATGGATGTACTTCAGACTATTACAGTAAGTTAATACTTTATTAAAGTGTAAAGCATTAAAATTGCATGCCATTAACTTATTTGTATTTTTTTATTCTTATTACTTGCTGTTTACACCATGAAAAGAGAAATGTGTATTTGTATATAACTAAGTATTAGCATTTGACCATGCTACCCAACAATTTTGTTTAATACTAGACAAGCAAACGTTTCTGTTCATGAAAACAAGATGAATATGTATAATGGCTTAATGTTTTTGGTTGAATGTACATATTCCTAAAATATATAATACTGACTTAATTTTAATGACTAGGACAAGAAAACACTGTCAGTTAACAATTTGATTTATCCTATATGAGATTTTTCAGATTTTTTCGATTATCTATAAAGAAACTTTAGACTTGGTTACAGATGTTTTGATCTCATTCATTTTGATAGATTGACCATACAATGGAATCCATTTGAAGCCAATTTCAGAGTTACCTAATAAACAATACTGTGGAAATATATTTCTTTCTTTATCAGCTAATGTAGTCATTTATCACATTAATACTAGTTATCTTTCCAGCTTATTTTGCATGACCTTTTCTCTTTACAGGACCCAACTTGGTTATGTGCCTTTCTAAAATTCTGCCCATCCACTAATGTGAGTAGTTTCAACTAAACTATTGTATATGAAGTGGTTAAAACTCATTTTCTTTGCTTTAGTATTTAATATAGAAAATCATTAGGATCATGTTGGAAAAGATTAATTCACTAGGCAAACAAAAATGTACTGTTCTTGAAGATTTTGAACTTATAGGGGAAAAGTATCCAAAGTATTTAATTACTTCAAGTTAAACATTTTAACTTTCTGTTTCTGTATTTTATTTTTTAATCTCTGATAGTAATTGAAATACTCCATGACTTTGTTATAGCCACCATCAGTGGACTTTGGTGGAAATAAGTGTGACATGTGCGAGATCCTGGTGAACAATGGTCTTGATGTAATGTTAATGCCTGAAGTGCAGGTATGTAATGTGAATTTTGGGTTAATATGCTAACTTCTGAAGTAATTGTATACATTTCTGCTCTTAACCTTGTGAAGACATACTAGGTAAATTTGACTGACCTTTCAACAATCATGTAGCCATAAAACTATACATACTATTACCTCGAGTATTTTAAGTACATCTTCTCAAGATGTGGCAAAATTTTAAAAAGCAATATAATACACAAAAAAAATATCAGATTCTGTAATAGTGTTTTTTACTAATGTTTTGTTAAGTAATTTCCAAAGCTTTTACTGTGTCAATCTAACTGAAAGGTGAATTTTCATGATAAGAATAAAAATATTTCTTTTCACCTTAGATTTTAATTTATTTGCATAACATCTAGAACCTACTAAATGATTATCAAAATTATTTTTTTTGGGAGGGGACTTTAAACTTTATCTCTTATTTTATTTACCATAACATTAAGTGTAAGGAAATCATCTGTAGTAAAAGTTGAAAAAAAATCAAAGATCAAATATCTTTTTCTATAATGACTGGACTATAATGAATGAAGCTTGTACTGTGAGTGAAATTGATGCTTATCTATTCAGAACATAATGTTATACATTACGTCATTTGATAGATGAAAACCTTGACTTTCCATTGGTTATAAGTAATATATAATTAAGTGTAAAAGAGAACTATTAACAAAGCATGAAAGAGAGGATGTGGCAGGAGATGTGTGATTTCATATTTATAGCTCTGTAACCAAAAAAATTGAAGGCTGTAAAAAATTGTGGTTCTTATGAGCAGTGACGTTTCTATAGAGAGTAATTTACGCTTAATTTTGTACTTTTTCAAGGGGTAGTGGATAGAATAGCAATGACGATGCCAAAAGAAAATGTCATGAGTGTCACACTAGGGGAAATTCAGGATACTTTGTAATATTGCCTTGTACAATTAGGAACTTAAAACTTGTATACTATTAAAATATGGGTTATTAGCTACAATTTTATGCTATACTAATTGGTGTAACATAAACAAAAAAGTAGTTTAATAAAATTTTGAATGTAAAACAGTAAAACTTTGTCGTGTAGTAAAGGATACCCAGAGTGAAAGGGTTAACTTTCTCACTATGGGCTTGGTCAATTCAACCCCCAAATTGACCTTTAATTTGCGTACTATAACTTCTAATATTTTATGTATTTTCACAAAATTTCAGTAAGCATTAAGAGTCATTTGTAGACAAAAAATTCTGTAATTCTATTTCAATAAAAATTTCTTCATGAATATATGGAGTGAGAAGTATTGACTACTATGAGTGCAAAGTGATTTTCATGTTAAGTTTAAAAATACTTTTTTCATCTGAAAAATCTCAGATTTAATTTGTGTAATCTCTAAAACCTAAATAAATTTCAAATGTTTATTTTCAGTAAAACTATATTTTATCTGTTATTTTCTGTACCCTAAATTTATGAGGTTGGTTAATTTGATCGACCTTGTAACCACCAAAAGAAATAAAATCATAATTACCCTTTTTTTCCTTTCTAGAATGACTTCATATTGTAACGTGACTCTACATTTGTTTATCCTAAGTAGCTTTAAACTCATAACATTATACATCTTTTTTATACATAAATTTTATTGCTCTTACTGTGTCTTATTAATATTTTTGCACCAGAAGCTGTAAATAACTTGGCGAACATGTATCTCACATTACTCTATTGAATTACATAATACATGGGCTACTAGTGACTTGCTTGTTAGCATAACTTGTGGAAAATATTTCTTCTTTCTTATTTTATGTAATTTCACCTAAAAAGTTTTTAATTCTCAAATTTTAGTAACTTTTATAATAATAAACATAGAATACCCATGAAAAACAAGAAATATACTTGGGGTCTTCTTTTTTTTTTATATACTGCACTAGATATGTTTTTATTTAATTAAATAATGCATTAAATATCACAGAATAATAATACACAAAAAGCATACAATGTTCTATAACTATCACAATTTTTCTGGCTTTTTAACTAAAGAGACATTAAAATTCAGCTAAGCTCATCAATGTGTTTCCTGAGGGAATAAGGTTTGAACTGGAAACGAATAAGTCAATTCTCTGTACAGGAAACAATGTAATATAATACATTATTCAATAGATTAAAACCTTGTCTTTCTATTGGTATAAGTATTATTAAACACGAGAAAGTACTACTGGCAATTTGTGAAGGAGAGGATGTGACAGGTGGGTGTGGCAAGAGGGGTCTGATTTTTTATGTTATGGCTCTGTATCTAAACAAGATTGAAGGCTATAAATATTTTGCTTTGCCTGAGTTATGACAACACTATAATGAGTAATTTACATTAAATTTCTTACTTCTTCGAATGGTGGTAAATAAATTAAAGAAGAGGGGATACCTAGAGAACAAATGTCATAATTCTCATACTAGGGGAAATTGAGGGTTTTTTAATGTTGTCTTATAAAAATTAAGAATGTAAAGCATGTATAATATTATTAGTTATTTTCATTCTTAGTTTATTTGTATACCATGAAAGAAAATAGTTAAACTCAATTTTTAATGTGACTCAGTTACCCTCGTGACATGTGCAGAAAAGGATGCCTGTAGCAAGAGGTTAATAGGTTAGAAAAATTCCATTACTGTTCAGACCAACATTCTAGTCAATGTGGGAGAAATAAGATATAATTTTGAAATCTGATATTCTTACTGATCAATATTTATAATGTGTACTTCTAATTGATTAAACAGTCTGAAGCTGTCATAACGGAAGGGAAAAATCTATAAATCAGAAGTTGGAGTGCCATCAAGTCATTGATTCAGAGGTGCAGATTGAGAATTTACTTAAATATTTTCTTTTGAAATTAAGAAATTATAAACTGTTTTGTTGTCATGTTTATTAACATACATTAATAACAGAATAGTTTAACTAAATTTTGAGTGAAACTATAGAACAGTCTGTGGCATGCACACTTTGACTCTTCCATCTCTGCAAGGTTAAGAGGTTTCTTGTTGATATATGATAGTAGTAAATTTTGTAATTATTTGGTTTCCATTTAGTTCTTGAAAAATGCTACACTACTATGCACTGTTTTGGTGAATTGGCAAAGATTGAAAGTACATAATGCACACCTTGTTGCATGTTTTTTTATGAGAGTCTTAAGACCACAGCCGATTTACACAACAGATGAAAAACGAAATGAATGTTTCAACAAGTCAATAATTGTGTTGGTAAATGTGCAATTTTAATTTTGTGACAGTTAAACTTTCTGGGCCAAGTGAACCATGCCAAATTGTGGATCTGAGGTTTTGCACTCTTTCACTGGAAAAATGACAACAAAAACACACATGCATTCCACAGTTTGAAGCAATGTGTGTGTTATAAGAATGACAGTCAAATTTCACTATTGCATTAGAGTAGCCCAAAAGTTGTTTATTGGTGATTTTGACTAGCTATCTTTTATTTAGCCTATCACTTCAAAATTAAGGACTGTTTGGATAGCCCTCAAGTGGGTTTGAGCAAGGTTCAATAAACAAAATGAAACTATCATATCAAACCTGTTGTCACAAAATTTGTATTCACTGTTTTAAACAGCTTCTACTGATGTATCATGTATGTGTCTAGTTGATTAACCTTGTGTGCATATTATGACTTTAACAGAGTTACATCAAAAATTAAATAAGAAATTTATTGTTGTTGTTGTCAGTAAAATTGGCATTAAAATGATAGTGTAATTCATATGTTTATATTATCTAAGTTTTAGTTTCTTAATTGTAAACGAAAATATTTAAATAGTCAGTCTGCACCTCTAAGTCACATGGCTTGGTAGCAATCTTATTTTTCATTTATAACTTTTCTCTCACTTTATAATGGTCTCGGATTACGTAACCAATTAGAAATACATACTATACATTTTCAGAAACCAGAATATAAAATTTCAAACTCTTCTTGATTTCACTGCATTTGTTTAACCCACATGACATGCTCCTCCAGGTTTTTGTTTTTTAAGAATTGTCTATAATTCTCTATGACATTATTATTATTAGACATGCTTCTAACCAACAGGACTATTCTAAACTACATAAATCAGATTATTGTTTTGTTTTAGTGAGGAGTTTACAAGGATTTAAGTCTATGTTAAAGATATTGCTATGAGCCTCTTTATAGCATTGTTATAAAACCAGATAAATTATAGTAGTTTTGGGACATTCTGTTCTAGTGTGTGATATATTTTTTGTGTTATAAAATGCATGTTTGAAAGTTACATGAATTATTTTGTAAAACAATCAGTATAGTGGGAGAAAAAGAAGTTTATTAAACTACACACCTAAGTGTGAAAGGTCTCGATGTTGAAATAAATATTAAATTTCTTTTATTATTATTATTATCTACATTTAAATATCTTTTAGCAAAAGTAACAAATTTAAAAAGTAGAAATTATTATGTTATATAAGAGAACTTGCATGAAAAAAATTGTCCTCAAGGAATACCCACAGGTTTCCACATGTGATATAATTTAATTGTTTGTTTACTTTAAGCTCTCTTCACTCTTGATGGGTGACTTTTTGTTTTGTTACATAGTTAATTAGACATGTTTCAAAGAACAATAACACAAATTTAAATGAAAGCTGTTGTGAAATGGTTAGAGGCCACAGCTGTTAGGATAAATTATTGTAATTTTCTGTAGTCAATTTGTAGTCAATTTAGAAAGTATGAAACTTTTTACTTAATTTCATAATTTTTTTAACTTTTCTTTCCAATGATTTCATGACAGAAAGTAGTATTCACTTATGAAGTTCTAGAGAAGTTAAACAAAATATGAAAAGTATTTTTATTCTTAACATGCAGATCTTCCCTCACATTGACTCAATAAATGCTTTGGGAATTTACAAATAACTCAACACTACTGTATTACAAGTTACAGCTCTTACAGTAAGAATATTTTTAGGTGCAGAAATATTTTATTCAGAATTAATTTTTTTTTATGTATAAAACAGACTTCTAGTGTTTATTACTAAAAGCTTGGCCATTGTCATTGTCAAATTCAGAATTATAATGAACATTACTGTGTGTAATTTCACCAACATGCTTACTCCAATGGTCTGTATGGTATTCACAAAAATAAATTATGCCATATTTTCCCTTGAGGAAATTTAATATACAAAATAAATTCAGGTGATACATTTTTTTTTATATATAGCTTATTTAATGCCCAGTTGGGTGAATCCTCTCCAGAGGGCAGAGTTGTGCCATTGAATTGAAGTTGTAGAAAATAAACTTTTCCATACATTAAAAAAGCAAAAGAAAAACAATTTCACAGTTGAAATTTATTCAGTGAAATATTTCACTTATTTAATTTTATATATAAAAAAGTTTAATATTGCAAATTTTGGTCTTGGATTGATTTCCATATGTTCCTAATGGAATTGTTAGTGTTTGATAATTTCCTAATTTTATTTCTCAGAATAATATGGCACTTTTAGCCTTCCAGATGGAAAGTCTTAATAATTTTGGACAAAATAACACCATTTTTTTTTTATTCTCTTGAACTTTTTATGCAGTAAATCTTTCATTTCAGCTGTGATTTGATTAAGAGTCAGAAAAGTAGTAAAAGATTAGCTTGGCAATTTTTTGCTAGAAGAAATTTGCCTATGAACAGTTTCTGCTACAGATAGTCCTAATTTTTTTCTTTTAAAGCATGTGAAAAGTTTCTTTATCATTTCATACTTCATTTGAATTTGATGACGAGGAACCCACTTTGAGACTAATAATGGCTGGAGACGGCTTGAATGGGTAATGAAGAAAAACTTTAATATAACAGCAAATGTACAACCTGATGGTGACAAAACCTTGTCGAAATGTTGTACATTTGCTG